>NW_012110863.1:280610-372822 GCF_000951045.1 Mandrillus leucophaeus | reverse complement strand
GAGGACTGAAGCCAGGGGGAAGAAACATAGAAGTGTGCTGTAAGCTCTGTGCACACCAGCCCTTGATGAGTTTTAATCTACTTTACCTCTCAAGGCTGTAAGAGTCAGATCTGAGTGTTTTGAAAATGAGACGGTGTGTGCAATTAACTTGAAGAGAACTGATACAGGAGAGATCTCTGGTGAGGCTTCATTATAAGCGGATGACATTACATAAGCAAGCTTCATTTTTTTCTAGGTGATAGGTTGTACTGTTAGACAAAACTTTGGATTCAGAGAAGCACTCTAGGTGCATTTCACCTCCTGTCTTTACCTTGATGGATTTTCATGTGGTCAAATGAAGACTTGAGCTCCATCTATAAAATCCCTTCCAATTTTTAGAAGTATATAATTCTGTTGTATGCTCTAGAGAGTCCAGACTATAAAGCATTTTGAATTTTACTATTTCTTTTCCCCCGATTGTGGGCCAGAAAGGAAAACTTCCAAATAAGGATGCACAGTCCACTCTCGAAACACAGGGAAACAATAACTAGAATACAAGTCTAGCCTTTGCCCTGGCATGAAAAGAATGCAGACTGTTAGCTGACCTAAAGGTTTCTGTTTTATTTCATGTTTAGGTGAAATGGTCAGCTTTGAGCATTACTCCCAAAGAAGTTTCTCCCCAGACTTTAAGATATTTGTGCAATATTAAGATGGTTTTATTATCTGTGAGACAGCTGTGGTCACTTTTATTTATGAAACTGCCATGTTTATTGTATATTTATCAGGAGCTGTGCTGGAAAACTGAATTTAGAGAAATAAACCTGGGCTCACAAATGATTATGGTGACATTCAGTATACCCCCCATGACACTATCACTAACATTGCTAGGTTGCCTTCCAGCAGTTTAGCCACCTCAATCATAAAGGAATGGTGAAGTAATGATGGCAACTTGCCTCATTGGAGAGTGTGCAGACTGCCGTTTTAAACTGTAATTGTCGGGATTAGACCTCAACCATGGTGAAATGTTGGACATAAAGGTACGTGAACAAAGCTAAGTGCAAAGTTGTATGAATGCTGATTCAATCTTTGTGAAAGTACAGTCCACAGGACACAAATTGGCAAAATTCATTTGCCTTACAGTGTCTTACAGTTTTTTGAATTATAGCACTTTGGGCCTGAGTTCTCCGCTTGCTGCAGTTCCTGCCAGCCCCTTTGTTCTCTCCTTGGCTCTCGCAGACATTTATTTACCTGTTTAGCTCTATAGACAGTTGAAATTTTTGGTGTTTTTTTTTTTTAGAGACAGAGTTTTGGTTTTGTTGCCCATGCTGGAGTGCAGTGGTATGATCTTGGCTCCCTGCAGTCTCCACCTCCCAGGTTCAAGCGATTCTCCTGCTCAGCCTCCCAAGTAGCTGGGATTATAGGCATGCGCCACCACACTCGGCTAATTTGGTATTTTTAGTAGAGACAGGGTTTCACCACGTTGGTCAGGCTGGTTTTGAACTCCTGACCTCAGTTGATCCACCTGCCTTGGCCTCTGAAAGTGCTGGGTTTACATGCCTAAGCCACTACACCTGGCTGGCATTTGAAGTTTTGACCCCGATTAAAAAAAGTAAAGACAATTATAATATTGGAATTTAATTTAAATTACAACAAAGGTGATTTTTTTTTTTTTTTTTTTTTTTTTTGAGACAGAGTCTCGCTCTATCGCCCAGGCTGGAGTACAGTGGCCAGATCTCAGCTCACTGCAAGCTCCGCCTCCCGGGTTCACGCCATTCTCCTGCCTCAGCCTCCCGAGTAGCTGGGACTACAGGCGCCCGCCACCTCGCCCGGCTAGTTTTTTGTATTTTTTTTAGTAGAGACAGGGTTTCACCGTTTTAGCCAGGATGATCTCGATCTCCTGACCTCGTGATCCGCCCGTCTCGGCCTCCCAAGGTGCTGGGATTACAGGCTTGAGCCACCGCGCCCGGCCCAAAGGTGATTTTTAAATAAAGTAAATTTAAAAAATTAAATTGGTATACTGTAAATATGCAGTGAGGAGATAATTGATCTTCCTGGTTACTTCCCAGGGAAGCAGGCCTTGAGACCCAGATTTGTGTGCAGAGTTTGTGGGGGATGCCTCTGGGAATAGTACCAATGAGGGAGTGAAGGAAGCCGGTTGGGCAGAGGGAGTAGCTAAGGTGGATGCAGCTGCGACAGCTGCCTCTTCAGAAGGTCCCAGGGGATGGAGCTGGAATGGGCCTTCACAGTGTCCCAGATGGAGACCAGGTAGTCACATCACTCTCTCTCCCCCATCAGTCTTGGAGGGGAGTCTGCAGAGAATCTGTTTCTTTGCCTTTTCCAGCAGTCTTGCCCTTCATTTCCTTTATACATCTCAAACACTCACCGAATATTTTCTTCTTTCAAAAGTTTATTCTCAGGGAGGTGGCTCCCTGGCTGACCACAGGTCCCGCCTGCATTCAGCCTAGCTGACTCAGGAGGTCAGCGCCCAGATCTGACTCATTTTCTTCCTCTCCTTGCCGACCTCACCAGGGCCTGCTTCCTGGCACCTCATTTGGCCAAGCCCTCTGCCCACCTCCTCTTTGCCTGTGGTGGGTGGGCAGGCCAGGCCAGGCCAGGCTCACCCTCCAGTGTGGAGGGCGGGGTCAGAGGCCCCTGGACAGCCTGGGGCCGCCTCTGTGCTCTCCAGCTCGATTTTGGCGGGAGAGCCCTGGCCAGTTGTCGAGAAAGTGTGCCTCTATTTCTGGGGTAATGCTGTGGGCCCACCTTCAGCCTGCAGCCCCCAGAGGGGATGTAGTCATGCCAAAGCTCCTGATGCCATCATCAACCTGTTAGAACCCCTCACCTCCTCCTCCACTCATAAGTCATTAGCCCTAAGCCAGCACAGCACTTCGAATTCAGGCAGTTGATCATCATCTAGGTGTGAATCTCGTTTCATTAATTTTTGCCTGGAAATTGGCACTCCCTTTAAAATCTTTTAATGCTTTCGTTTACTGCAAGTTTTCTTCCGTGACTTTTTCTTCTGTGTGTGCCCTCTCCTGGCTCTCTAGCTTTCCTGTTATACTTGTATTGGATCTTTTCAATCTTCTATGTCTCTTAAATTTTTAAAAGTTCTATTCATGTCAGTATTCTTTTATTCACAACTCTGAGTGAATTTTCTTGGTCTTCTCATTCATTGACTGGATTTTCTGTAGTGTTCAGTATTGCTAGTCATTATTATTTTGCAAGTGATAGCAATCTTTTCTGATGTGACATTTTCCCTTTTAACAAAGGTATTTATCTTTTAAAATCTTACTGAAAACATTGATGAGAGACTTTCTAAAGGACTATGACTACACTGGCTTTGCTGGGTATGTGGGTACCCATGACTGTTCTGCTCCTAAAGTTTAAGTACTGGGACTTCTGTAGCTCAGGTCCCTAGGGGGCCTGGGCCTCTGTTGGGTGGGACAGTGGGCCGGATGCACGTTTAGTGCAGCATTCCTAGTCTGTGAACTTCTCCTGTGTCATGCCAAGGGATTTGAATCCAGGTGTGAATTTGACTACTCAGAAAAGAGAACCATACCGACCTATGGCACATTGAGTAGAGAGTATTTTTTAAATGAATTTGGCCTGATTTAAACTATATTCAGCCTCCTCGGCTTATGTAAATGCACAAATTCCTGCAAATTCTCTGCATAGAAGTTTTTTCTTCATGCTTTCTGGAGCGAAAATTCTTATCCTGGCTTCCTTTATGTACTAGCTGTAGGATTGCAGGCTAGTTTCTTTCTTGCTTGCTTCATTCCCCTCCTGTGTAAAATGGGGCTGATAGTATATCCTTAGGGAGTTCTTAGAACAAAACCCAGAAGTTAATACATTCTCAATGAATGTTAATAAATGTTAAATAAATTAGCAGAAAATGTTAGTTTCAAAAAATCTTAACCCCTTCTCTTTTTCTTCCATCTTCTCCCCCTCATTTTCCTACTTTTCAGTCATTTTCCTTGAGGGTAGGCAACATTTCATTTCTCACCAAATGCCGACAGGTGCTTCCCCCTACTTCTGTGTCCCTCTCCTCCCACCACCCTCCTTGCCTTCTCTAAGGTATTCTTTATGTAGTCAGGGAGTGTATTGGTTCCTGTTTCTGCTATAACAAATAACTACAAATTTAGTGGCTTCAAAAACAACGCAGAATTGTTTCCTGGCAGTTCTGGGGGTTAGAAGTCTAAAGTCAAGGTACTGGCAGGGCTCTGTTCCTTCTGGAGGCTTCAGGGGAATATCCATTTTCTTGACTTCCCAGCTTCTAGAGGCCACTAGCATTCCTCGGCTTGTGGTCCCCTCTTCCCTCTTCAGAGTATATTGCTTCAACCTCTTGGGCTGTCATCACGTCTCCTTTTTCCGTCCCTGCTTGTCCTGCATCCCTGTTGTAAAACCCTGGTGATTATGTTGAGCCCAGCAGAGAATTCCAGATAATCTCTTTATCTCAATATCCTTAAGCACATCTGCAAAATCCCTTTGTTGTGTGACAAACTCACAGGTTCTAGGGATTAGGATGTGGACATATTTGGGGGACTGTCATTCCATGTGCTGCAGGAAGGTAGATGTGTAAACCTTTTATCATAGCACAGTGCAGGTGGGACCTGCACAGTGGTGCCCTGAGCAAAAGGTGTGGACCTCAGACACGGAAGCAGTTATTTCTGAGGACATTGGGAATAGTTTGACAGAAGAGAGATGTTGGAGCTGAGTCTTAAAGGATGAAGAGGCCAGGGAAGTTTGGAAGGCTTTTAGACTGAGGAAACAACACTTGCTAAGAAATAGAGTTGTAAAAAAAATCCTGCAATTTTGAGGAATAGTGAAATCTTTGATGTTGCTAAGACACAGGGTACATTGAGGAGAGTGGTAGGCAAAGAAAATTGTAGGTTAAAACTAGAATGTGCTGTGATGATGAGCTTCTAATGTATCCTGTGAAGAGAGGGGAGCCAGTGGAGTTGTTTTGGTGGCTTTTCAAATATAAATTTTTGTCTGATTGTGTAAGTAGTTTTCTTCTTTTAGAAAATGAAGAAACCAAATAAGTATATCAGGAAAATGAAATCATTCAAAGTCCTGACAGAGATAATGACTGTTGACATTTCTGTGTAGTGTCATTATTGAGCCATTTGTGTGTCTGTTTACCCAGTTGAAACCTCCCTGTATATTAAATTTCATATCTTGAATTCTTTGCTTAATGGCATATCAACATTTCTTCATGTAATTAAATACTCTCAACTATCCTTAACATCTCCATAATATCCTATTGTATATATTACCATAATTTATTTAATCCTTCATTGTTAGATTCAATATTTTTCTATTTTATTTTATTTATTATTATTTTTTTGAGACAGAGTCTCTCTGTTGCCCAGGTTAGAATGCAGTGGCGCGATCTTGGCTCACTGCAACCTCCGCCTCATGGGTTTAAGCAATTCTTCTGCCTCAGCATCCCGAGTAGCTGGGACCACAGATGTGTGCCACCATGCCCGGCTAATTTTTGTATTTTTACTAGAGACGAGGTTTCACCATTTTGGTCAGACTGGTCTTGAACTCCTGACCTCATGATCCGCCTGCCTCGGCCTCCCAAAGTGTTGGGGTTAATAGGCGTGAGCCACTGCACCCAGCCGTATTTTATTTTATTTATTTATTTTTGAGGCAGGGTCTGTCTTGCCCTGTCACCCAGACTGGGGTGCAGTGGTACGATCACTGCTCACTGCAGCCTTGACTTCTCAGGCTCAAGCGATCCTCCCACCTCAGTCTCCCTAGTAGCTGGGACTGTGGGCGTGAGCCACCACTCCCGACTCCTCTCTATTTTAAATAATACTAACACATAGATTTGTGTTTAAGTTTTTGAATGTTTCCTCAGGGCAGGAGTGCTTCTCCTCTGTTTATTCTCTTGAGTTGTGAGATCAGGTAGAAATGTTCCCGTGTCTAGGTGGAGGAGACCCCAATGTGCTCTTTCATTCACTCCCGGGCTCTAGAGTGGAAACTTCTGTGTCTTTCTCTGTGTGATGATTTGTGTGGGTGCCAAAGGCCAAACCCATATTTAGCAAAGAAATAGTGTGATCCACTTAAAAGGGGATTTAATAACTTGAGATGGAGATACCAAGCTGAACATTCACAACAAGCATAACTAAATCAGAGAGGCAGCAGAAAGCATCAGCCAGAAAAAAAAGTACTAACTTTTAAAGAATGATTACTCCTGATTTAAAACTTTTACTAGATGAACTACAAAGGGTAACAGTCTCTGCTGAAAACTGAATTAATTTTCTGGAAGGGGTGTCTTGTAAAACAAAGATATTGTGAGGTGAAAACGTAAGATGCTTAAGGGATCTATGTAGGAGACCTAATAATTGAACAATAGGATTCCTAGAAGGGTACAAAGTAACAGATGGAAAATACATTGTATTATAAAAGAAGAAAACCTGAGCTGAATAAAATTTTAGACTTCAGATTGAAAGGACTCATGGAATTCTTTTTTAAAAGACTTTATTGCTGGACTGCAGCAATAAAGATAAAAATCCTACCAACTTCTAGACAGGAAGATAGGTCAGTTTTGAGGGGAATTGGGATGCCATTGGAGTTCTTATCCACTTCACAAAGAAGCTGGAATAGAGTCTGTATGGATTATTGACTCTAAAGAAGTAATATAAATCTTCTGTATTCAACCATACCAGCCTAGGTTTTTACTTGCATGCCACAGAAGCTGAGTTTGGTTGGCTTAGGAGGAAAAATTTTTAAGGATGTTGAGTTGCTGTGAAATTGTTAGAAGGGCTAGAGAGAGATGCCTACAGGCTCTGCAGCCAGGGACAGTGCGTCAAATCTTACACAGAATTGCCCAGGCCAGATGCTGCTGCTGTGTTCCTGGTGTAACTTGCACCAGATGCTGCAGGCACTAAAGTCTACGATGAGCGCCTTGGCCACTGCTTTCTGGGATCTTGATCTTGCTGCAGCTACCATTGTTGCAGCGAGCATTTTCCATCATAGTCCTTACTTTGCAGCATTAGTTCCTGAATCAAAGTCTGGGACAGGTGTAAATAATGGCAGGGTCAAGGGGCCTCCTAGCTGCAAGGGGGCACTGAGAAAGCAGGCAGCTGGCATTTTTAGCTTATTTAATGGGAGGTAGACCCTACCTTTAATTGAGACTAATAAGGTGGGAAAGTCCCCAGGCTTAGGAAAGAAGGGTTCAAAAGCCAGGGAGTCAGAAAGAATGTCCGAGATCAAGTACTCCTGCCCAGATATAATTCAGTGAACCAGGGCAAAAGAAGAATATTTTTAGCCATGAGGGATTCATCTATCTTATTTGAGCAGATATTCAAATGTCCAATTAGATACTGGTAATTGGCTTAGAATAGAAACATGAAGATAGAAGAAAATGAATAATATAAGAAACAGTAGAGAGCAGTGAATCTTGCAGCAGGAAACATTGCATACATAAATGGAAGATATTAGCACGACAAAAGATTCAGAATGTAAGTGTAAAGTAAGAATTCTTGAAAGGAAGGTTCGTACTACCTTGGAACATCTAGGAAATAGCCTGGAACTAAAAATTCTAGACCATCTCAGCAAAATCCTGGACTAGGATTGCAGGCATTCAGATATAAAATTCCTCTAAAAATTTCATCTTTTTGGTGAGGGACTGGGGCGGGGGGGCATGGTTATTTAGTTTGGATGAAGGTTTAATTAAGAGTGTTAGAAATGGCAGGTGACTACTAACGGAGTAGTAAAACATAGTATTCTCAAAATGACAGGGATCAAGGATCATAGTGAGCAGAGAGGTAAGCAGGCCAGGAAGGAATAAAGAGAAGTAATATCGAATTAGCAAAAGCCAGGAGAGGAAAAAGATGAAATGAGTTAACAAATAGTAAACAAAAATCAAGTGGAAAAAATAAAACCAAATGAGCAACCCCACAGTAAATACTCTTTAGCTAAATTCACCTATTAAAAAACAAAGGTCCAGAATATTAGTGTCAGAGCAAGATGCAAGAACAAAAGGATTGAACAGGACTAAGAGGTACTGTATATTGGTAGAAACCAAAAATATAAAGTATAACTGCCTTTAAGCAGCAAAATGCATAGAACAAACACCAGAAACAAAAGAATTTGATAAGAAACATATTATACTAGGAGATGCTAATTACATGTCTTTTCTAATTTGGTGGGTCAGCTAAGCTAAATTGCCAACTTGGATGTTCACAGGGGCTGGTGGGGAGCATGAATATGTGAATTATATGGTGGGAGACCAGGTATGGTGGGAATTGCACAGTGAACTGGATAATGCATGTCTTGCCTGAAGGCGTTGAAATTCATACATTTTAAAGCACTTTGCCAGCCAAACAAAATATATTTGTAGCTTGTTTGCAGCCTTCCAGTTTTCAACCTTTGAAACAAAAAAGCAAAAGTATAGAGGTTAGAAGCAACATATGCAATGAATTTATGGATCAGGGAATGTACATTTTTCTCTAGGTCTAGGGAGTATTTACAGAAGTTGGTCATGTCCTTTATCACAGAAAACACAAAGTGAAATACGAAAATTTTGATTTTTGTACGCAGTAACCTGTCATCTCAGTCCAGTGAAATTAGTGGTAAAAAAAGAGATGATTATAACAGCAACAACAACAAAACTACTTTAGAGTTAAGAGCCACTGTTGTAAAATAATCTCTGCGCCAAAAGAAAATCTAGACAAATTATAAATCATCTAGAAATAAAAGAAATAGAAGCATTTTGATAACGTTTGTAGAATAGAACTGAATCTATAGTCAGGAAAAAGTATAATCTTAGATGCTTTTATTAGTATAAGAAAAGAAAGACAAAATATATGAGTGAAATATTCAACTTATGAAACTAGAAAAAAGTACAAAATAAAGATAAATAAAGGTAAAAGCTGAAATGAATGAAATAGAAAATAAAATGGTAGAGAAGATAAATAAGAATAACACTAGTTCTTTGAAAAGGCAAATAATGGAAACTATTCTTGATTAAAGGAAAAAGAGGAAAAAGCATTAACAAGGAAGAATCTATTTATTGTTATAGGTATGGAGTAAATGAAAAATTAAATCTGCAACAATACTTGTGAAACACTGGAGGAAGTGGGCAGTTTTCCCTCAAAATATAAACTCACAAATTGTTTTCTAGAAAAAATATAAAACCTGAAGTATTATTGCTACTATTTAACATTGTTTTGGTATTGATGCAATAAGGCAAAAATAATTTTTGGCTTAAATGCTGAAAAAGAGAAAAATAAATTTGACCTAAGAATAAGAGAATTTGTGATTATATATAAGATAAATATAAAAAGAACAAAATGGTTTTTTTCTATGCCATCAATAATTGGTTAGTATTGGAATGTGAAAAAAAATTCAATTCACAAATACCATAAAATATCTAGGAGTAATTTAAATTAGAAAATTATGGGACATAAAGTGAATAAGTATTAAATCTTACTGTGGTTCGTAAAACAAGACCTGAAATAATGGAGAAACTGCACTATGTTCCAGGATGGGTAGACATAATGTTATAAAATTATCCTTCCCAAGTAGCCTAGTTAAGGACTAATTCTCCCCAGAATTTTTCATTAGGAAAAAAGGAAGCTCCTTAATAGTCTTAGAAAGCATCTTTTTAAACTTAGCAAGTTCTTAATAACTTTACTTTTGAGTAATGAAGTAATACTTCAGACAAACCTCAATTTTTTCTCTTTCTCTTTCTTTTCTTTTCTTTTTTTTTTTTTTTTTTTTGAGACGGAGTCTCGCTGTGTCACCCAGGCTGGAGTGCAGTGGCCGGATCTGAGCTCATTGCAAGCTCCGCCTCCCGGGTTTTTACGCCATTCTCCTGCCTCAGCCTCCCGAGTAGCTGGGACTACAGGCGCCCACCACCTCGCCCGGCTAGTTTTCTTTTTGTATTTTTTAGTAGAGACGGGGTTTCACCGTGTTAGCCAGGATGGTCTCGAACTCCTGACCTTGTGATCTGCCCGTCTCGGCCTCCCAAAGTGCTGGGATTACAGGCTTGAGCCACCGCGCCCGGCCTCTTTTCTTTTCTTTTGGAGACAGGGCCTCACTCCACTTTCCCAGGCTGGAGTGCAGTGGCATGATCTTGGTTCACTGTAGCCTCAGCCTCCAGGGCCCAGGTGATTCTCTCATCTCAGCCTCCCAGGTAGCTAGAACTACAGGTGCACACCGCCATGCCCCACTAAACTTTTTGTATTTTTAGTAGAGAGCCGTGTTGCTCAGGCTAGCTGCAAACTCTTGGACTCAAGTAATCTGCTTTCCTTGGCCTCCCAAAGTTCTAGGATTACAGGCATGAGCCCCCATGCCCGACTTCTTCAATTTGTTTTAAATTGAGTTTTATAGAGGCTACCTGACAGAATTGATTTTAAAAAAGATAGACAATTTTTTTTTTAATTTAGTACTTATTCCGTTGGGTATGATCTCATAGTTACAAGTGTTACTATTGTTGAATTGAGGCTTTGAAACACTGTGTAACAGTTCTATAAGTGGTTAGGTTGTAGAGATCACAAATGTATACCTACAGGAATAATTTTTTTAAAAACTGACCTAATGTCATATAAATACGTATTTGTGACTTAGTATAACATTTTCAATGACAGCATAATACTATCACTGGATTCAGAAAGGACTGAGTCTTAAGTAGCTTAGCGGACAGAGGAAAGGGGTAAGGAAAGAGAGAATCAAGGTGATGCATGATACCTGCACTGCCTGTTAAAGAGAGCTTCCGGAAAGTGCTTCAACCGCTTGGCCAGAACCTAACCATCTGGCCACACCCAGCTTCTAAAGAGGTTGGAAGTGTTCTGGAGCCTCCAAGTGCCTAAGAAAAAGTTGAGTTGCTGAGGAAGAAAAGAGAACAAATAATGGGGTATGACTAGCCTCTGCTTGGACATAGGTAGTATTCTGGGGGAAAACGTTATAAAATATGCTGAAATATTAGTACACTTGTAAACAAATAAAAGTAAATGCCAAAAGAGGTGGTGGTGGAGGTCAGTAGGTAGAGGGTGATGAGCAATCAAGTGGCAAAAAAGAAAAAAGGTGTTCAACATCAGTAGTAATCAGAGAAATGCACATAAAAAGAAATCATTTTTCAACCTTCAAAAAGAATAACTTCCAGTGGTGGGAAGTGTACAGAGAAACAAGTACTCCTATATGTCTACCCCAGTGGTGTGTGGATGATTGCAATCTTTTTTATAAAGCAATCCGGCAATAGTTTTGAGATTGAAAATATGTTTCTCTTGAGGAATCCAGGAATTCTGTCTTGTACACATAAAAGCAGAAGTACATACTTATGTTGCAAATGTAGGAAAAGTTTGCTAATTGCAGTATTTTTTTGTTGTGACCCAAATCTAGGAATACTGAATGTCCCTCAGTAGGAATTGGTTAAATAAATTATAGTACAGTCATCCTCAGTATCTTTCAGAGATTCATTCCAGGATCTCCCATGGATACCAAAATCCACAGATACTCAAGTCCCTGATATAAAATGACATGCAATGGCATAGTATTTGCATTTAAACTACGCATGTTCTCCCATATAGTTTAAATCATCTCTAGATTACTTATACTACCTAATGCAATGTAAGTGCCATGTAATTTGTTGTTATACTGTATTGTTTAGGGAATAATGACAAGAAAAATGTGTCTATATACATTCAGATGTACCCATCCCTTTTTTCCCAAATATTTTCTACCTGTGGTTGGTAGAATTCCAGGAGGGGAACCCACAAATATGGAAGGCCGGTTGTATCATTCTTGCGAAATTTTATTAAATAAGAATGATGTTGACTGGGCGCGGTGGCTCACACTTGTAATCCGAGTACTTTGGGAGGCCGAGGCAGGCGGATTGTCTGAGCTCAGGAGTTTGAGACCAGCCTGGGCAACATGGCAAAACCCCATCTCTACTAAATAAAAAAAAAAAAGACAAGAAATTAGCCGGGTGTGGTGGCACGTGCCTATAGTCCCACCTACTCGGGAGGCTGAGGCATGAGAATCGCTTGAATCCGGGAAGTGGAGGTTACAGTGAGCTGAGATTGTGCCACTGTACTCCGGCCTGGGTGACAGAACAAGACTCTTGTCTCAAAAAAAAAAAGATGTAGAGGTAAGAAATATTATTAAAACGGACAAGTGAGAGCTATTTCCTGGAAGCTATGACCAGAATGTATTCTCAGGTTACATATGTAACTCACAAGAGAGTGTTCACACCTTTATGTCATAGTGCCTATGCTGTGATCCCAAACGAAAGGCTAAGCATGTTTGTGTCAACACGGAGAAAGTCTTGGAAGAATACATTCTTTCCAGACTGTTCATAATGATTATCTCAGACAAGTAGGGGATTTTGATTACTTTATTTTGCTCTTAGAAAGAGCATGTATTATTTTTATATGTGAGGGCTTAGGGAAGTTTAGTGATGAAAAATATGACCTTTGGAGCCCGCATTTCCTGAGTTTGAATTCTAGCTCAAGCTGTGTGATCTTGGGCAAGTTATCTCTACTGTGCCTCAGTTTCCTCCTTGGTAAAATATATGTAGAAACAGGGTCTACTGTGTATAGTTTCAAACAAGTCAATGTATGTAAAGTATTTGGTACCATAGAAGTTCTACATAAGAGTTCTATATAAGAGAGGGCCAGCTTTATTATTTTTAAACATTTTAAGTATTATTAAAGTAAGTCAAGGGTGGAGGAAAGGTCATTGTATTCTTTCCATGGTAAAGTGCTAAACATATTTTCATCATTTCTAAAGCTTGATTTTGAAGAACATGGTGACACAGCAAAATATTTCTTAATATTTCTTGCCTTCTTTTCACTGGAGTGAAGAAACAGGATCAACTGGCCTGAGAAAGTGCGAAGCATCGAGTTTTGTATTTAACAGAGAGTGGGCTTTATAGCTGTCTGCACTGTGTTTTTGGAATTGGCTGATTGTCCACAGAATTCACACTGGTTCCATGTCTAAACACTTCAGTGATGCAAAAATCAGTTTGGGAAATAGAGACACGTGAATGAATGGGTTTTGAGATAAAAATCTGTCTTGTCATCCTCTTGAGGTGAGGCAGATTGTATTTTCCAGCTGAGGCTGTGGCTCTCCCTTGTCCCACATGCCCTCCTACAGTGTGACTCTGCCACTTCCTCTGTCAAGGGATCTGCATCTTGAATCTGGGCAGGTCCAGACTGGCTCAGCAGGTACAAGAGGGTGGAAGTGCTCTTCTGACTGCTGAGGCTGGGTTATAAAAGGCTGTGCAGGCCCTTGTTGTTTATAGGGGACCTTGTGCCTGGAACCATGAGCCATTCTGTAATAAGTCCAACCACTGTGAGGCCACCATGCTGGGGAGACTACCACATGGTGCTCCAACCCACAGTCCGTGGAGCTCCCATCTCAGCCAGACACTCAGGCTGGAGCCACCTCCTAGTGTCTACGTGAGAATGGCCTAGCCGAGCTCTTTGCAAATTCCTGATCTGCAAAATGATCAGAAAACAAAACGGTTTTGTTAAGTGATGAAGTTATGGGGAAATTTGCTCTGAAACAGTGGTGGCAGGAATGTAAGGGTTAGTAAACAGCAGTGACTCTGTGATGAAGGAGTTCATTGGCTCATGTTGGAAAGACCTTTGCAGAGCCAACCTCCACTGCTCCTTGTACCCAGATGGATGGTCCCATGAACCAGAAGCATTTGTCTAGTGATAATCACAGGAGTCTTAAAGTGTGGTGTTTTGTTTTGTTTTGTTTTGTTTTGAGGCACAGTCTCTCTCTGTTGCCCAGGCTGGAGTGCAATGGCAGGATCTTGGCTCACTGCCACCTCTGCCTCCTGGGTTCAAGTGATTCTTCTGCCTCAGCCTCCTGAGTAGCTGGGACTACAGGCACCCACCATCACACCCAGCTAATTTTGGTAGTTTTAGTAGAGATAGGGTTTCACCATGTTGGTCAGGCTGGTCTAGAACTGCTGACCTCAGGTGATCCACCCTCCTCAGCCTCCCAAAGTGCTGGAATTACAGACATGAGCCACTGCACCCAGCTGTGTTTTGTATTTTTTATTTCACGTTGCATTTTAACTACAGACACACGTTGGCAATATTGTGAATTCAGTTTCAGACCACCACAATAAAATGAATTACATGAGGTTTTTGGTTTCCTGGTGCATACAAAAATTTTGTTTATGCTGTATTGTAGTCTATTAAGTGTGCAATAGCATTACGTCAAAAAAAAAGCAATGTACATGCCTTAATTTAAAAAATTCTGCTAAAAAATGCTAATGAAGTAAGCACATTCTGTTGGAGAAATGGTGTCGATAGACTTGCTTGATGTAGGGTTGCCACAAGCCTTCAATTTGTAAGAAATGTATTATCTGCAAAGCGCAACAAAGCAAAGCTCAATAAAGCAAGTGCTTGTATTGTGTCTCATGTACACTAAAAGTATGCCAAATGGTTTACGTGATTTTTGTGTGTATGTATCTGCTTATGAGACGGGTCTCACTCCCATCACTCAGGCTGAAGTGCAGTGGTGCAATCACAGCTTACTGAAGCCTTGACTTCCCAGGCTCAGGTGATCGTCCCACCTCAGCCTCCTGAGTAGCTAGAGCTGCAGGCACACACCACCACACCCAGCTATTTTTTTGTATTTTCAGTAGAGATGGTTGTCTCCCTATGTTGCCCAGGTTGGTCTCAAACTCCTGGGCTCAAACTCCCGCCTTGGCCTCCCAAAGTGCTGGGATTATAGATTATAGGTGTGAGCCACTGAGCCTGGCCAATTGTTGTTTTTAATTGTTGCCTGATGTCTCCTGCTGGGGCCTGAAGTCTTTTGGGTTAGTTGGTTTGTCACCTGGCACACTACACCAGTTCTATCTGCTGTGTTAATTATACAGGTCTGAGTATCCCTTATCTGAAATGCTTGGGACCAGATGTGTTTTGGACTTTGGATTTTTTTTTGTATTTTGGAATACTTGCATTATACTTACCAATTGAGCATCCGTAATCTGGAAATCTGAAATACTCCAATGAGTGTTTCCTTTTATGGTCATGTCAGCGCGCAGAATGTTTAGGGTTTTGGATTTTTTTTCTGGATTAGGGATGCTCAACCCGTACCAGTATACTACACCAGGGAACTGACTCAGCATTGGTCAGACCACATTTTGAACACTTTTTGGTTGACTTCCCAGCATTTACCCCTCTTCTCCCAGGAATTCTCTTTAGTTTATTCCCACTTTCAAGTGAGTCAGCATATCACCCTGGTCTCAGTGAGTCAAGGATGGCACAGACTCAATCAGAATGAGTGTTGAGGAGACGTTTGTTGGGGTGCCTGGGAGAGAGTCCCTGCTCTTTGCTGGATATGATGGTGTGCAGATGTGAGGCCTGGAGCTGCCAGTACCATCACACTGCCATGAGGGCAGGCAGCTTATTGATGAGGGTGACCTGTGGAGGAAGGGAAGAGCAGAAGATGGAGAAAAATTGACCTTAAGAGAACATCTTTCAATTGAGCCAGACCTGAAGTTGGACTTGATCCTAGACTTTCAGTTATGTGAGCTAAATCTTTTTATTGTTGTAAGCTTGAGTTGGGTTTTCTGTTGCAACCAAGAGATTTTTAACTCACAGAAACCCACATCTGCAGTGTTTCTGAGATTCTGGATAATATTTCAGAGGGACCTTGGTAAATCAGAAGCTCTCTAGGCAGTTTATCCAATGAATGGACCCGGGACCTGTGAGGCCTGGTGGGAAGAATTAGGAATGTTTTAAGTGAAGATTTAGATTTAGAAGACCAATGGGGAAACAAAGCTGCCTGCAGACATTCAGATGTCACGTGGAAGAGGCAATAAATTTGTTCTTTGTGGTTCCAGAGTGTTTCAGAACTGGAGCCAGTGTGTGCCATGTTGATGAAGATACAGAATTCAGCCTCATATAAAGAAAGATTGTCCAACTATTTGAGCTGCTCAACAGTGAAGGGGCTGTCTAGTGGTGGGTTTCCTTTTACTGAAAATATTCAATGGTAACTGGAACATGAGAGTTTAGTAGATGGCAACAGAAGTTGGATGCTATTGATGCCACTTTGAATGAAAAATTAGGTTATATGATTTCTCTTCCTTCCAGTTCTGAAATAACGTGATTTTGTACTTCCTTAGGTATCAAAAGACATACTTTTTTTGAGACAGAGCCTCCAGAGTAGATGGGATACAGGTGCGCACCACCACGCCCAACTAATTTTTGTATTTTTAGTAGAGACGGGGTTTCACCATGTTGGCTAGGTTGACCTCAGGTGATCTGCCTGCCTCGGCCTCGCAAAGTGCTGGGATTACAGGTATGAGCCACCTTGCCTGGCTTGTATTAGAAGACATACTTATGATGTGACCATTGGGCAAATTATGAAGTCTCTCAGACTTTCAGTTTCTTTATCTGTAAAATAACAATAATGACACTTTTATGAACTGAGTTTTGTGAGCCTCAAGTTAATGTATGTGAAAGTGCTTACAAAACCAAAGTGCTACACAAACGTAAAGTGCTGTTATCCTTCCTACATAGTAAACTCCGATTCAAAGGATATGGACGATTCCTTAAAGTTCTTTGTGTATTTTGAACCATGGGTGGTTTAAAAAAACAACTCCCACCCCCAAAGTGATATTAACAGAAATAAACAGGATTGTGCATGCCCAGTCCATCTAATTCTCTAATTTCTCCAGTTACCAATTCAGGTGAATTTAATATGTTTTCCTGGTGGAACTTGGAAGTTTCTCAGTGATCTCTGTAAGGTATAACTGAGGTACACCTGAGCCATAACTGTAGGAAGTCAGGGCCTGATTGTGATCTAGACTAGACTAGGTGGTTCTCACTTGCATCCAGCCTCACTAACCTGGAAGTTAGCTTTTCCCATCTGTCCTGAAAGTAAGGCTGCACATGAATATGGCAGATCTTTTAGTTCACTAAAGCCCGCACCCTCAGCTCCTCCTCATTCTCAGTGTTTGGTGCCTGGAGACTGTGGGCTTTATTTTCCCACAGTGCTGCTGGGAGATTTCTGTTCAGAGGTGCCAAGCTTTCTAGTTAGGCAATGAGGATTTCATTTGGCCCACACAATGGGCAAGGAAGCTAAGGCAGCGTGCAGAGAGAATTCTGGGACCAAGCGCTCCTCCAGCCACTTCAGTTTCAATGGAAATTTGATGTCCCTGCCTGCTTTGCACTTTTCAAATGGCCCATCAGGAGCTGCCTTCCTAGAGCTGCTTGGCATTCTGGCCTCTCCTGGAGATGACTAATGGCAGCCGGTTGTGTGGGCCGCCTGCTAGAAGCTGGTCAGACCATACCATTATCTTTCCTCAGAAACACTGCGGCTTTGTCTGCTGCCCTATCTCCCCTGCATCCTGACACAGAGTGGTCACTGTGTCCTCTCCAGGCCTGAGCGCCTTCTTAGTGTTAGGGGGCTTTTGTTCAGAAGCTTTATTGTCCCCCTCTTTCTGGAGTGCTGTTCATAGTGGCCGTGGTACAGCATGAGTATTTGGGAAACAGGAGTAGTTTTACAAGCATTTTGAATTCTAATCCAATTTGCTGAGCAAGTGTAGTGTGAGGAAAATTAATTTTGCATTCTTCCAAAAAAAAGTAAAATGGAGATGAGATAGAAAATGTTTATCCCTTTACAAAAATCATCTTTACACATTGACACTGCTGTTTGCTTTTAACAAAGGAAGTAAAATGGGTAATTTGGTTCATTTGCATGAGTGTAGGACTCTTGTGTTTTCTTTCCCTCTGTTTGATTTGCAAAGACAATTTCTATTGACTTTTAATACAAGTTAGGTATGAATCTCTAGAAAGCCCTCCATTGAGACTACCCAAAAGACAGTCCAGCTGTGGAAACAACTACTTTTCTGTCACGGTCAAGGTGGGGCCCCAAGATTTGATAACAGACTTAGTTCCTTATGGCCGTGCATCTGCTGGCTGAATTGCCTCCAACTTCTTTTATCTCATCTGTTCTAAGTCCAAAGGGCCAGTGCTGCCTATAAAACCAACGGATTGCTAATTGCCTGTTTCCACACTGTACTCATAAACATTCACATTTCTTTTTCTTAATTTTCACTATCGAAGTAGTATATACAAGGGTTAAAATAATGAACCAGGACAAGGAGCTTATTATGAAAAGCAAGACTGCTGCTGCCCTACCCCTTCCCATTTCTTGTCCCTCTTCTCAAAGGTAACCACTTCATTATGCTTTTACTGCCTTCTAAAAAAGTAAACACTATTTTTTAAAGAGCAATTTTAGGCACAGCAAAATTGAGTGAAAAGTACAAGTTTTCCTATAGTGTACTCCTGTTCCCGAACACACACAGCCAGCTCATTATCAACATCTCCCCCCAGAGTGGCACATTGTTACAATCAGTGAACCCACACCGATGTATTGTTATTATTCAGCGTCCATGGTTTACATTGTGGTTCCCCCTTGGCGTTACACATTCTGTAGGTTTGGATAAATGTATAATGCCATGTATCCAAGTTTTGTGTAGAGACAGGGCCTTGCTGTCTTGCCCAGGCTGGTCTTGAACTCTTGGCCTCAAGCGATTTTCCCACCTTGCCTCTCCCCCTTGGGGGTGGGGGATGAATAGGCAGGCACCGTGGCTCACCTGTGCCTGGCTCTACCTGTTCATCCCTCCCTCCCCCCAACCCCTGGCAACCATTGATCTTTTTGCTTTTGCAAGCAAAAGGACCATAGTTTTACAAAACTACGGTCTCTGTAGTTTTGTCTTTTCCAGAATGTCATAGTTGGAATCATACTGTGTGTAGCTTTTTCAGACTGCTTCTTTAACTTAGTAAATGCTTCATTTGAGGTTCCTCCATGTCTTTTCGTGGCTTGATAGTTATTTCATTTTAAGGGGTGGATGATACTAATATTCCATTATCTGGGTGTACCACAGTTGGTTGCTTTCAAGTTTTGGCAGTTACGAGTAAAGCTGCTGTAAACATCCATGTGCAGGTTTTTGTGTGGACATATGTTTTTGACTCATTTGGCTAAATACCAAGGAGTGCTATTGCTGGATCATAGAGAACAAGTATGTTTACTTTTCTAAGAAACCACCAAACTGTCTTCCAAAGTGGCTGAATGATTTTGCATTCCTACCAGCAATGACGGTCCCTGTTGCTCCACGTCCTCACCAGTATTTGGTGTTCTTACTGTTTTGGACTTTAGCCATTCTAATAGTTGTGTAGTGATATGTCACTCTTGTGTTTATTTGAAATTCCCTAGAGATGTATGATGTGGAGCAGCTTTTTTTTTTAATATATAATTATTATTATTATAAATTATTTTTTGTATTATTATTATACTTTAAGTTCTGGGGTACATGTGCAGAACGTGCAGGTTTGTTACATAGGTATACACATACCATGATGGTTTGCTGCACCCATCAACCCGTCATCTACATTACGTATTTCTCCTAATGCTATCCCTTCCCTAGCCCCCGACCCACTGACAGACCCTGGTGTGTGATGTTCCCCTCCCTGTGTCCATATGTTCTCATTGTTCAGCTCCCATTTATGAGAAAGAACATACAAGTGTTTGGTTTTCTGTTCTTGTGTTAGTTTGCTGAGAATGATGGTTTCCAGCTCCATCCATGTCCCTGCAAAGGACATGAAATCATCCTTTTTTATGGCTGCATAGTATTCCATGGTGTATACGTTCCACATTTTCTTTATCCAGTCTGTCACTGATAGGCATTTGGGTTGATTCCAAGTCTTTGCTATTGTGAACAGTGCTGCAATAAACATACGTCTGCATGAGTCTTTATAGTAGAATGATTTATCATCCTTTGGGTATATACCCCTTAATGGGATTGCTGAGTCAAATGGTATTTCTAGTCTAGATCCATGAGGAATGTCTGATGTGGAGCAGCTTTTCATACGCTCATTTTTCCATCTGTATTTCTTCTTTGGTGAGGTGTCTGTTCAGATGTTTTTCCATTTTTAATCAGGTGTTTCATTTTCCATTTTTTTCTTTGTTGAGACAGTGTCTTACTCTGTTGCGCAGGCTGGAGTGCAGTGGCGCAATTATGACTCACTGCAGCCTTGACGTCCTGGGCTCAAGTGATCTTTCTTCCTCAGTCTCCTGAGTAGCTGGGATTACAAGTGTAAGCCACCATGCCCAGCTAATTTTTTATTTTTTTTTAATGAGACGAGTCTCACTATGCAGGGAGACCCCTTGAGACGGGTCTCAAGACTGCCCAGACTGGTCTTGAACTCCTGGACACAAGTGACCCTCCCGCCCTGTCCTCCCAAAGTGCTGTGCTGGGATTACAGGTGTGAGCCACTGCACCCAGCCCTCAGTTTCTTCTTGTTGAGTTTGAGAATTCTTTGTATGTTTTGGATAACAGTCCTTTATCAGATATGTCTTTTGCACATATTTTCTCCCAGCCTATGGCTTGTGTTCTCATTCTTTTGGTGTTGCTATTTTTCTCCCCCAATTTTGTTGATTCCTCTTATGATAGGTGAGGATTTAACACATGACCCTGCAACCCCCTCCCAGTGTCATAATATCACGGTTTTTAGTTTCTTTCTTGATTATTGTTTTTATGTTAGTGATGTATTTCATCTTTATTTCTTGTTTTGTCAACTATATATAGTATCTTTGACACCGTATTTGTAAGGTGGGGGTGGATATTATTGCTGCCATCCTTTTTGCCCCCTCTGTCTGCTTTCTCTTCTGCCTCCCAGTTTCTTTCATCTGTACTTTACCTTTTTCATTAGCAAGGATGACAGTATTCGTATGTTCTAGAAAATAGTCTTGCAGGTTCTGTGTGTAGTATGGAGATTATTGTGACTACATATATATTGTACCCTGCAGAGTGAAGTTATGTGCTATGATTTTGTTATCTGTCTTATACAGCTTATTTTTATGAAGTTTCTTGTTTTGTGACTATTTTTGTTACAGGAAAGGGGGCCCGATCCAGACCTCAAGAGAGGATTCTTGAATCTCGCACAAGAAAGAATTCAGGGCAAGTCCACAGTGCAAATTGAAAGCTAGTTTAGTAAGAAAGTAAAGGAATACAAGAATGGCTACTCCATAGAGCAGCCCTGAGGGCTGCTGGTTGCCCATTTTTATGGTTATTTCTTGATGATATGCTAAACAAGGGGTGGATTATTCATGCTTCCCCTTTTTAGATCATTTGTAAACTGTCATGGCACTGGCAGGAGCATAGTAGTGAGGACGACTAGAGGTCACTCTTGTGGCCATCTTGGTTTTGGTAGGATTTAGCCAGCTTCTTTACTGCAACCTGTTTTATCAGCAAGGTCTTTATGAGCTGTATCTTGTGCCAACCTCTTATCTCATCCTGTGACTTAGAATGCCTTAACTGGGAATGCAGCCCAGTAGGTTTCAGCCTCATTTTACCCAGCTTCTATTCAAGATGGAGTTGTTCTGGTTCACGTGCCTCTGACATTTCCCCCCTCCCTTTTATAAGAGAACCCTTAATCCTAAGGGTTCCAGAGGGATGAAAATTCATCTTCTGTAACTCCTTCAGGCTGAATAGGAGTGATGATATTCCTGCCTAACTATTAGGGTCTCTTACATTTGGAGTAGAGAGGAGCATAGTCAGAAAGCATCAGTATGGTAAGGTCCATTCATAACTCTTGAGTTTTGACAAAGGGTGGTATGTGGAAGATTAATAAGAGTTTAAGAAAACAATCAGTAAGCTTGTCCTGTATTCCTACACAAAAAGTATAACAGCAATATATTCCACAACAGTAAAGCAAAATAAGTAAAGTTATTCCAAGTAAACTAAATTGGAAGACTTTCCATGAACTGGGCAACTGTTGGAATTAAGCTGATATGGGGTTGTTAGCTGATTGTGATGTGCCCAGAATTAGAATACTGATCCAGATTTTTACATTGTCCATCCCTCTTGTTCTGAGCAGCAGTTAGAGATCACTGTAGGTTCACAGGAATAAGCAGGCGTAGATTAAATTGCAGAAATAAACTCAAAAACAATAGATGAGACTAGAATTTAATAACAGGTGTACCATAGTTCTTGAAACATATTTCTCTCTCCAGTTTTCCATTTTTACTAAAGACAAATTATAATAAGACTGATTTGTTTTATTATACTTGTCTTGATTATTTGTATAAAGTGTAGCAAGAATAATTATTTTTCACATAGGCTTTTTAATTGGCTTTAATGGAACTCTGTTTTGTAAGGGATCTCAGATAAGGCTTTTTTAAAGCTGAGCCCCATCATGGGTTTGTACCCTCAAATACCTATGAGTTGGGTAAATTCCTTTCTTTTTGAGGTCGCAGGATAACTTGGAGCTCTTAGACCTGTGAGAAAGTGACATCCTTTACTTACTGCAAGTCAGAAACCTTGAACAGGGACTGTTGTAGACAAGGTATGAGGCCAGTTCCCACAGGCTTTTATTGGCTCTATAAGTCAAGTTTAATTCCTTAAAGGAAAACATACCATTCCAGTCAAAGCCTTGGTAAAATAACCAATTTCTCCAATTGTTTTCTGTTACAAAAGAAAACAGCTTTTTTTTTTTTTTTTGTGACAGCGTCTCACTCTGTCACCAGGCTGGAGTGCCGTGACATGATCTCAGCTCACTGCAACCTCTGCCTCCCAGGTTCAAGCGATTGCCCTGCCACAGCCTCCTGAGTAGCTGGGACTACAGGCGGCGCCACCACGCCCAGCTAATTTTTTGTATTTTAGTAGAGATGGGGTTTCACCATGTTGGCCAGGATGGTCTGGATCTCCTGACCTCGTGATCCACCTGCCTCGGCCTGCCAAAGTGCTGGGATTACAGATGTGAGCCACCGCGCCCAGCCAAGAAAACAGATTCTTATTGCACCTATGCAAATAACTATATTGCTGTAAGTTGAGAATACTCACAACTAGTTGCCAAATTCTGGAGAAATCAGGTAGAGAGAAACAAATACGCTCTGAATTTTGTGCATAGGAGTATATATTCAACTGTTAAGAGCTATAAATAGCTTAAAAGGAAAGTTTCCTTGACTCTGAAAAACAAGGGATCAGCAGTGTTTTATGCAAAGTTTAAAATATTACTTCAGTTTTTTATTGGTTCAGTGAATTTAGGTAACTCCTGTTTTGCTTGATATTCATGAATATTTCAGCTCTCCATGAGAGTACTGAAAGTTTTTCCTCTGTTCTGTTGTTACACTCTCCAAAGTTACCAGAAAACCTGCATTTAAGAACATGTGTTAGAGTTCTATAATTGATTATAAAACACCTTCTGAAGAGGTTTAAGACAAGACAGTCATCTCTGGATGATAAAAAGCTTTAGGACAGCCGCTACTAAAGCCACAATTGATAAGGAAATTTGGTTACTTCTGTGATACACAGACTTTTACATAACAATTATAATAATTATTAATAACACAGTAAATAATATTAGAATTATAGGAGTTCCCCATAACTTTAGAATGTACCAATAACACATTTATGCAAACATAGTCCAGAGAAAGCAAAACACCATTTCACATTTGATAATGCTTCCTGTATGATTTTTATACCAAATAAACCAAACGTCACTGTTGTATTAGTGCATTATTGATATAAAACCCAGTTTTTTTTTTTTGTTTGTTTTTTTTTGAGACAGAGTCTTGATCTGTCACCCAGTCTGGAGTTCAGTGACGCTGTTCTTGGCTCACTGCAATCTCTGCCTGCCAGGTTCAAACAGTTCTCCTGCCTCAGCCTCCTGAGTAGCTGAGACTACAGGCACCAGACACCACACCCGGCTAATTTTTTGTATTTTTAGTAGAGATAGGGTTTTGCTAATTCTTAGTAAAACCTTATAAATAAATAAATCTTTCCAATCTTAATCAGTGTGACCATAAGGTAAGATTCTCATAAATCTTTTATAACCCTTTACAAGTCTTGTTAAAGAGCAGATCATAAGCAGGTTTTTGCTCTAAGAAAAACCTGTTGTGCTTTTATTCCAATGTTTAATTTATAGAAAAACTGAATAATAATACTTTAATTTAGCCAATGTTCACACACAGAATCTCTTTTACAATTAATTTTTTCAAACCTTCCACAACTGTTCAAACCTTTAGCTTTATTCTAACTTAAAACACTTCTTTAACCCTTTAGGCAAAAAACCCATATTCCCATGCCTTCTTATAATCTTTTACCAAAAATATATTCTACTTTCCTTACACACCTTACAGGTAAAACTGTTTCTTCAATAGTCTCACAAGTTACAGTGTTAACTTTTAACGACATTTACTTTTGGTGAAAACCCTGGTTAGTAAGCAATTTTAATTGTGTGCTAGGTGTGGAGCCTAGCCTAGGACATGCCAGACAGAAGTACAGATAAGGGCTGACTCTCCTGCATAGCTAGGGGGTGTGACTAACTCCACATGTCCCCAGGCCTTACCTTACTTAAGCAGGCAAGTTACACAGTAAGAGTCATAGTGGCATTTTATGACGCATTTAGGAGGCCTAACAGCCTTTGAATTGTATAACATTTCTTGCATAAATTCTCTTTCAAAAATCCTTTCATGATTTACACAGACCATCTGAGACATTCTTGGACTTTCTGACTTGCCCTAAACATCCCTCCTTTTAAACAACCAGTCATTTTACTTTAGAAGGAGAATTTACCATACCAAGATCTTTTCTTATATAAAATCTTTCTTTATAATCATCTTTGTATAGCTAGGGAGCACGGCCAATTCCACATGTCCCCAGGCCTTATCTAGAATCTAATGGCTTTAAGGCAGGTAAATTGAACAATTTTTAAAAGTTTAGCAGTTTATGACCTTAAAGCATTTAGCAAACTTAATATCTGACCTGCATCATTTAGACTAAGTGTTTTTATCAATAATTTTTAAAGCTGTTTGTATTTCCCAAAGATTACTAAGGTTACATGAACTAAAAGGCATTACAATTTTTATTTTGCTTTCAAAATATTTGATTTAAGCACTTATTTTTGTTTCAGCCAATTAATTAGACTTCTTTTATATCAACATTACACATAATATGTATATAGCTACACAGAAAGACAGATGAAGATTACTATAGTAGTTGTAAGATTTTTCATTTGCCAGTTTTTAAGTTTCTTAATTGGATTACTGGCTTTAAGATGAAGCCCTTGGAAGAACAGGACCAGGAAAGGGGGTCTCTGGTGCCTCCTATTTTTCCCAAGGAATTCAGGCTGTTTGAGCTTGAATATCTGCTTTTAATTAAACCGATTTTAACCATAGCACTGTTTAATAAAGTCCTTTTAGAATTTCTTATGCCAAACAGCCAATATTTCTGGCTTTTGAACTATACCTAAGGTAACCTCCAAGGTGCTTAGAGGAAGGAAAATTTAAGACAGTTCATGGAGGAGAAGAGAATAGACAAGGTCACACAGATATTAAACCAGAGACAACTTCCTAGGGAAGGAATCGAACCTGAGCTGCCACTGCGAAAGTGCAAAACCCTGGCCTCTGAGCTACAGCATGAGACGGTCTCTCTTTCCTTTCCCAGAAGGAATCTAGAGTAATTTTGAGCTTGCAAAGGCTTTTAAGTAATATGATTTTTAGATCTAACTATGACATGAACCCTAAAATTCCTGTTCCCTGCAAGGCAGAGACCAAAAGTACTGGCACATGGTTACAAGGTCAAGCTCCCAAGGACATAAAACAAGGTGGAGACTTCATCCACTGTTTTGTTTGTTTCAGGGACCTACAGCCAAGTTTGTTACTGACCAGCTTACTGGCTCATCTTGAAAAGTGGACCTACAGGTGTTCTAAGCCCGTGTTTTGTCCTAAAGCATCCCTTGACACAGAAAAACAAATTCATAGCACAAAATACACCAGCTTAAGACTAGTCTTAGAATTTTTTTTTACATTAATCAAAACATTACAGAGGAGATAAACACTGATTTTTTTCCCCCTATTCATTGAACTGTTTGCACAGAGAGTGAGAAGCCAGAAATCTGACTGGTAAGAAATTCTTACCCTTTTGCCAGCATGGCAGGCTTCTGGGTTCCCTTTCCCTGAGTGGCACTAGTGATCTGGCTTGCAGCACCATTGCCCTGGGGGCCAAGCCTCATCATAAAGGAAAATTACTTTTCTTTGTTCTGGCCAGAGCAAAATACATGTGATAAAACATAGACATTTAGCCACTCTGCCTAGCACCCAGTATCAAACTGGAGAGGCTTAAATTTGCCCCCATGGGGCCCGTCATCTTTAATCCAGCCTCAGACTTACATGGCCTCTGGGCAAGGTGGTTGCCCTGAGTAACAGAAAAGATAGGAAAGGAAAAGGAGAGAGAGAAAAGCATTGCCTGTAGTAGGGTGGGGAAAGCGAAATGATCAGGGAGGTCAGAGAAAGACCCACCCATTGCAGTGACATTGAAAAAGTTCAGGTGGCTGCTTCTCAGTAGCAAAGGGATCTTTTCCAGCCATCCCATCAGCTCTTAAGTTTCTCCCATGTCCCATAGTCCTGTACATGCCTAACTCTGTCACCCACAGCCATTAGCAAAGAGTGCAAGGCAGATTAATCCAAAGAGAGTAGCAGTTAACATCCCATAGTGCCAAACCTGTTCTTACCCAAGAAGGCCTTTACCAAGATGGGCCTCTAACCCCCTAAATCTTAGAAGGGACACTAACCCAAGGTCCTTGCCTTTTATTAAGAGGGGCCTCTAACCCACTTTCTTAGGAGAGACTTGAACTCCCCTAAGTTGGGCCTCTAACCCAATCCCATTCTTTACTTGGGTGCTCCACCACTTACCCAAAGTCATCCAATCAGTGCTGCATTCTGTTTCCTTTGGTTGGGGGTTCTCCTCAGTATTGTCCCTTTTGTGGTTTGCGAGAAAGATGTTGCCGGACCCCACCACTTACCCAAAGTTAGCCTTTGGGTTGGGGGTTTCTGCAGTATAATTGCTTCCATGGTCTCCAGAAAGATGTTATAGGACTGCAGCACTTACCCGAAGGTACCGTTGGGTCAGGGTTTCTGCACCTGGGTTGCTAGAAATACGTTACAGGAAAGGGGGCCCGATCCAGACCCCAAAAGAGAATTCTTGGATCTCACGCAAGAAAGAATTCAGGGTGAGTCTGCTGTGCAAAGTGAAAGCAAGTTTATTAGAAAAGTGAAGGAATAAAAGAATGGCTACTCCATCGACAGAGCAGCCCTGAGGGCTTCTGGTTGCCCATTTTTATGGTTATTTCTTGATGATAACTAAACAAGGGGTGGATTATTCATGCCTCCCCTTTTAGACCATGTAGGTTAGCTTCCTGATATTGTCATGACATTTGTAAACTGTCATGGCGCTGGCAGGAGTGTAGTAGTGAGGACAACCAGAGGTCACTCTTGTGGCCATCTTGGTTTTGGTAGGATTTAGCCAGCTTCTTTACTGTAATCTGTTTTATCAGCAAAGTCTTTATGAGCTGTATCTTGTGCCAACCTCTTATCTTGTGACTTAGAATGCCTTAACTGTCTGGAAATGCAGCCCAGTAGTTTTCAGCCTCATTTTACCCAGCTCCTATTCAAGATGGAGTTGTTCTGGTTTACGTGCCTCTGACATTTTTGTTATATTCTCTTTTTCTGAGATAGAATCTCTGTTGCCCAGCTTGATGTACAGTGGCGTGATCTTGGCTCACTGCACCCTCCACCTGTTAATTTCAAACTATTCTTCTGCCTCAGCCTCCTGAGTAGCATGCCACCATGCCTGACTAATTTTTGGATTGTTCAGTAGAGACAGGATTTCACTGTATTGGCCAGACTGGTCTCGAACTCCTGACCTCGTGCTCCACCTGCCTTGGGCTCCCAAAGTGCTAGAATTACAGGTGTGAGCCACTGCGCCCGGCCTGTTAAATCCCTTTTAAAAAAATACTCTCTATCCAGTCATTTGTTCTATCAAAGAAACTTATTTTCTGTGGCACTTTGTCCTCTTGAATCAGAGATTTATTTTTCAGACTTATTCCATGGGTATCATCTTGAGACTTCTCTTGACTGGTTACTGCTGCTTCTTCCTCTTTGGTTTCCTCCCTTGTTTTTCTGGAACACATCCTCAAATAACTGCCTTAGAAAGGGTATTATCAGTTTAATTTTCTCAGTTTTTGCATGCTTTAAAATATATTCTACCCCTGTGATTGATTTATAGTTCATCTGGGTAGAGAAATCTAGGTTGAAAATCATTTTCCCTCCGAACTTTGAAGGTGTTTGCTTTGTTGTCTTCTAGAATTCAGTATTGCTAATGAATGATAATGGCCAGTCTCATTCTCAGTTCACATCCCTTCTCCAAACTGTTAGACATTTTTTGTGTTCTAAAACTTTTTAAAAGATATATCTTCATGTGGGATTTTTTTTCATTCATTTTGCTTGATAGGAGTTCTGGAAACTTATGTTCTTCAGTTTTGGGGAATTCTTTTGCTCTTTGATAACTTCCTCCACTGTTTCCACTGTATGTATTTCTAAAACTTCTATTAATTTATTGTTTAATCTCCTGGTTTGATCCTTGTGTTTTTAATCTTTTCTGTTTCCATCTCTTTTTGTTTTGTTCTGCATATTGGAAGAGTTCCTTGATTTTGCATTCCATCCCTTCTGTTGAATTTTTAATTTGGCAAACATACTTAAATTTTTTTAGAGCTTTTTCTTGTGTTACCTTTATTCTTTCTTTGTAGCATCCTGTCCTTGTTTTCATGGACATATGTCACCATGAATCTCAACCCTATTAGGGAGGCCTTCCTTGAGTTCCCTGTATAGATTAGCCTTCTTCCTCACCAGTGTCCCTGCTGCCTTGACTCTGCATTCCAGGGCCTTTGCACATTTTATGCATTCTTTCCTTTCTCCCTGTTATCTAGTTTTGTGACAACGTAATTATGCTTATCAAGTATACAGCTTGATATTCAGATCTGTTGCTTCAAGGGGAGGTCCATACAAGAGAGTTAGTTTGGGAGTCATCAGTATACAAGTGGTTTTGAAGGTCGTAAGATCAAGTAAAATGACCAGAAAGATATTTGTGGCAATTGAAGGCCCAGGACTTAGGTATGAAGAATTCTAGCATGTAGAGAGGGGAGATGAGGAGGCAGCAAAAGAGTCAGAGGGTGACTGCAGAGGTAAGAGGAAAACTAGGGAAGTTTGGCACCAGAGGGGCGTTTCAAAAAGAAAGGGATTGTACCAACTCTGCTTGAGGATTGCAAATGTCCATTGCTTGGGACCACATGGAGTTCACTGATGATGACTTTAGTGGACAGTGTTTTGGTCAAGTAATGGGAGTGGGTAGAGGAGTAAATGAAGAAATGGAAGACAAGCAGTGAATGTAACTCTTGAGGATTTTGCTGTGAGAGGAAAGAAATAAGATATTTATTAGCTGGAAGAAGATGTGGATTCTATTTTTTTTTTTTAATTGAAGAGAATTAAACATATTTGAATGCCAGTCCAGAGGGTCCAGTGGAAAGGGAATGATGTCCCACCGAGTCACAGGATGTACTGGGGACACTGAGGATACTGGCTAGAGTTAAATGGGTGTGTTGGAGAGAAAGGAAAACAAAAGGTGCATGAGGGTGGATACACCAGTTGGGATGAGATTACACGTAACTTTGAAAGCCAAGGGAAGAAGTTTGACATTGATGCAGCAGGAGATAAGAAACATGTACAGATTCTGGAACAGAAGCATCAATGGGATATTTAGGGGATATTAGTCCAGTGTGCCCTAAAGTGGGGAGAGGCTGGAATCAGGAAGACCTGTGAGAAAGCAGTTTCAGAGAATTAGGTGGAATATTCTGAGGACCTGGACTTGATTCAGATAAAAAGGAAAGGAAAGGAAAAACATGGGAACATTTCCAAAAACTGCTAATGGGATTTAGTGGCTGACTGGTTGGTTGTAAAAGAAAAGGGAAGGAGATTTTAAATATTATTATCAGATCCTTGCATGGGGGTTGGCACCACTGTCAGATGTGAGTAAAAGAAATGATGGAAAGAGGAAACAAATAGTCCATGAAGTTAGCAGCCAGTGAAAAGTTGAGAAGGATCAGGATTAAGGGAAAAAATTGGATTTGACATTGAAGAAATTATTGGAACTCCTTGAGAAAACAATTTATGAAGAGTGATATTTTAAAAATCCTAATAGTTTAGGTTCTTAAAAAAAAAAATAAGTTATCTTGTAGTTTTGTGGTGTATGAAGATGCTGAATTTTCATTTGTGTCTCCTACCTGCCACTCCATGAATACTTGTTGAATACATGAAAAAAAAATCATTTATTTCAGATTGTTACCATTTTCTTCATCAGTTCAGGTTAGAGAGATGACCTACCAAAGAACAGCCCCACTAGCATATTCTTTGGGCAAGATGAAGGGTGAAAAAAAAAGGACTAAAATATTTTATTTTCAGCTCATGAGAATCACCATGGAAGCAGTGTTTAGTTATCTGATCCATGATTTAACTGATCTTGCTATTGCTATTTTAAATGTACTCTTTGTTCTCTGAAAATATTTATTTTTCCCACCCCATCGCTATGTATATTGTTATGATAGAATTTATTCCTTCTGTTTTTATTTTTTTTACGTTAATTTTTTTTTAAAATAAGTAAATTGATTGATTGATCAAGACACGGTCTCACTTTGTCATCCAGACTGGAGTGCAGTGGCACAGTCTCGGCTCACTGCAGCCTCCACCTCCTGGGCTCAGGTGATCCTCCCACCTCAGCCTCCTGAGTAGCTGAGAATACAGGCATGGGCCCCCACACTCAGCTAATTTTTAAATTTTTTGTAGAGATGGGGTTTTGCTGTGTTGCCTAGGCTGGTATTGAACTCCTGGGCTTAGGCCTTGGCCTCCCAAAGTGCTAGGATTACAGGCTTGAGTCCCCATGCCCAGCCAGATTTATTTTGTATTGAGACACACTTTATTTTTATTTTTTATTTTTTATTTTTTATTTTTTTTGAGACGGAGTCTTGCTCTGTCGCCCAGGCTGGAGTGCAGTGGCCGGATCTCAGCTCACTGCAAGCTCCGCCTCCCGGGTTTACACTATTCTCCTGCCTCAGCCTCCCCAGTAGCTGGGACTACAGGCACCTGCCACCTCGCCCCGCTAGTTTTTCGTATTTTTTTAGTAGAGACGGGGTTTCACCATGTTAGCCAGGATGGTCTCGATCTCCTGACCTCGTGATCTGCCCGTCTCGGCCTCCCAAAGTGCTGGGATTATAGGCTTGAGCCACCGCGCCCGGCCTGAGACACACTTTATATATTTATCATGTACATAATGTTTTTGAAATATATGTGTACATTGTCGAATGGCTAAATTGAACTATTTAACATTTGCTGACTTCACATACTATTTTTTGTGAGAACATTTAAAGTCTGTTCTCTCAGAGATTTTCAAGAATATAATACATTGTTATTGAGTGTAGTCACCATGATGTACAGTAGATCTCTTGAGCTTATTCCTCCAGTCTAACCGAATTTTTGTCCTCTGACCAGCACCTTCCGTGCCCCTCCAGAAGCCCCTGGCAACTCTACTCTGCTTCTTTGATTTCAACTTTCTTGGCTCCACATACGAGTGAGAGCATGCAGCCTTAACATGGTATCCTCCAGGTTCATACGTGTTACCACAGATGACAGGATTTCCTTCTTTTTAAAGGCCAAATAGTATTCCATTGTGTATATATTACATTTTCTTGATTCATTCATCCACTGGTGAACACTTAGGTTGATTCTGTATCTCGGCTATTATGAGTAATGGTGTGGTAAACATAGGAATTCAGACATCTTTGTGACATGGTGATACACGCTGATATCATTTCCTTAGGCTATATATGTGGTAATGGGATCGCAGGATCATATGGTAGCCTTTTTTTTTTTTGAAATAGAGTCTTGCTTTGTTGCCCAGGCTGGAGTGCAGTGGTGTGATCTCGGCTCACTGCAGCCTTCGCCTCCTGGGTTCAAGCAATTCTCCTGCCTCAGTCTCCCAAGTAGCTGGGGTTACAGGCATGTGCCATGGTGCCCAGCTAATTTTTGTATTGTTAGTAGAGAGTTTTGCCATGTTGGCCAGGCTGGTCTTGAACTCCTGACCTCAGGTGATCTGCCCGCCTCAGCCTCCCAAAGTGTTGGAATTACAGGCATGAGCCACTGTGCTGGCTTTATTATTATTATTACTATTTTTTTTTTTTTTTTTTGGAGACAGAGTCTCATTCTGTAGCCCAGGCTGGAGTTCAGTGGTGCGATCTCGGCTCACTGCAAGCTCCGCCGCCTCCCGGGTTCACGCCATTTTCCTGCCTCAGCCTCCCGAGAAGCTGGGACTACAGGCGCCCGCCACCATGCTTGGCTAATTTTTTTGGATTTTTAGTAGAGACGGGGTTTCACCGTGTTCGCCGGGATGGTCTCGATCTCCTAACCTCGTGATCCGCCCGCCTCGGCCTCCCAAAGTGCTGGGATTACAGGCGTGAGCCTCAGCGCCTGGCCTTTACTAATTTTTAAATAGAGATAGGGTCTTTCTCTGTCACCCAGCCTGGAGTGCAGTGGTGTAATCTCAGCTCACTGCAGCCTCAAACTTCTGGGCTCAAGTGATCCTCCTACCTCATCCTTCCAAGTAGCTGGGACCACAGGTGCATGCCCCCATTCCCAGGCTAATGTTTAAATATTTTTGTGTAGAGATAGGGTCTCACTATGTTGCCCAGGCTGTTCTTGAACTCCTAGTCTCTGGTGATCCTACTGCCTTGACCTTATTTTTAATTTTTTGAGGAACCTCCATACTGTTCTCCATAATGGTTGTACTGATTGATATTCTCACCAACAGTGTACAGGGGTTCCCTTTCCCTCTTCTCCACATCCTCACCAATACTTGTTATCTTTTGTCTTTTTTTTTTTTTTGAGACAGAGCCTCACTCTGTTGCCTAGGCTGGAGTGCAGTGGCATGATCTTGGCTCACTGCAACCACCGCCACCCGGCTTTAAGTGATTCTTCTGCCTCAGCCTCCTGAGTGGCTGGGACTACAGGTGCACGCCACCACTACCCGGCTAATTTTTGCATTTTTAGTAGAGACGGGCTTTCACCACGTTGGCCAGGATGGTCTTGATCTCCTGACCTCGTGATCCACCCGCCTTGGCCTCCCAAATATAGTACCCATTCTAACAGGTGTGAAGTGATATCTCCTTGTGTTTTTAATTTGCATTTCCCTGATGATTAGTGCATTTTTTTCATATACAGTTTGGCTAACTCCTGTTTTCTAATTTATTGCACAAATGTAATCATAAAAGAGAAACAGGAACATTACTCACAGATCAACCAGCTTAATACTCAACTGTTCTCAATATTATGTGTTCCATTATAATTTGTGAATGCTTATTTTATATGAATTCTATGAATGCTTAGTTTGATGTACTTGTGATTGACCGCTGTATAATTTTTCATTGGCATTTAGAAAATGTCACACTTCAAACATGTTTCTTCTTTATGAGATGGAGCTTGCTTTTATGCTAACTTCTTGGAGTCAGCCAGCCTCACAGGGATGTTTCACGTAAGTGATGGTGGGGTGGGAGGAACACAAAAGATCCAGTGGTGCTGGCTGAGCCAATCCCTGTTCCACTGGCCCTTCTCTCCACTGCCCCTGATGTGGTGCTGTGTAAGGAAGCATGGCCAGCCTCAGGGCTTCAGAGTGCTTTGGTTAACAGTGAGGTCTGACTCCCACTGCTAGAAGGAGGTGTCGTAAGCTGTAGGGCTGTTGCTCTTTACTCTTCTCTGTCATTACTCACGAGGAGGTGTGTTTGGGCTGGAGGCCTGGGCTCACGTGGAGGGTGTGCAGCCAAGACCATCATCATTGGTCTGATGGTGAATTTTAAGCAACTCTGAACCTAACCTGTGCTCCGTAACAGTTTCTGAAATGAGGTATACAGAGATGGGAAGAATCTTTTGGAAAAGAGAGACAGACATAGCAAAAAAAAAAAAAAAGAAGGAAGAAAAGAAAAAGGAAAAAGAATAGATGTAACAAAAATACAGCTGGATTGTACATTTCATAATACACATCCATTCATAAATATACTTTAGTTTCATCGTTTTTAAATATTCCTAGTAGTATAGATAAGGCAGAAGTAACACTTATGGGGAGAACAGACTACAATTTGGCAGCAAAAGGAAGGCGTTAAACTGTAGCTGGAAATAACAACAGAGTTGATCTGTTCTATATTAGTTCTTCCGTCTTCAAAACTAACAAAACGATTGCAGGTTTAAAAAAAAGAAAGTGGCTGGACACGGTGGCTCACACCTGTCATCCTAGCACTTGGGAGGCCGAGGCAGGCAGATCACCTGAGGTCAGGAGTTCGAGACCAGCTTGGCCAACATGGTGAAACCCCATCTCTACTAAAAAAAAAAAAAAAAACAGTAAATTAACCGGGCATGGTGGCTTATGCCTGTAGTTCCAGCTATTCAGGAGGCTGAGGCAGGAGAATCACTTAAACCTGGAAGCCAGAGGTTGCAGAGAGCTGAGATTGCACCATTGCATTCCAGCCTGGGCAACAAGAGCAAAACTGTGTCTCAAAAATATAAAATAAGAGTAAAAGAAAGAAAGAAAAAGGTAGCCTTAATTTAGTGATGTTATTAAGAATAACAAATGCCTGTTTGATGATCAGTTCTGGACTCTCAGGTTTGCCTGTTCTGACTCAAGTTATGGTGAAACTGTATCTTCCAGTTTTTAATACGGTCCTTGCTGCAGTGACTTCATTCTGGAGAACTGGCATTATGAAAACATTGTAGTGCTTAGTGGTTTTAATACTCATTTCACAAGAATAATGAAATAAATCTTTTCCTCACTGAGTGTGTAGTACGATGCAGGTGAGGTGTCTGACACCTGAAAGTCAGGCTGACCCATGAACGACACTGGCTTGAACTGTGTGGGTCCATTTAGATGGAGACTTAAAAAAATCAATACATTGGAAAATTATTTGGAGAGTTGCAACAGTTTGAAAAAAACTCAGATGAACCGAGTAGTCTAGAAATACGGAAAAAATTGAGAAAAAGTTACATATGTCATGAATACATAAAATACATGTAGATACTGATCAGTTTTATCATTTACTACCATAAAATATATATAAATCTATTATAAAAAGTTAAACTTTGTCTAAACTTATGTACACGCAGACTGTACATGGTGCTAGTCATAGTTGAGAGAAATGTAAACAAATGTAAAGATGCAGTATTATAACTGCATACAAGTAACTGTAGTACATACAGTACTCCTGTAATAATTCTGTGGCCACTTCCTGATGTTGTTGCAGTGCGCTCAAGCATTGGGCGTAGCCGCTTGGAAGGCACTGTGATGCTAGTCATCTCTGTGGGAGCAGTTCCTCTCTCCAGTACACTTCAGATCACGGTGAAAAGTGACCTCTTAAGGTTCTTGAGTATGTTTTATTGTGTGTAGTGCAGTACCACAAACCTTGAATAACACTGTGGGACCCATATGAAGTGCCACTAGTGATACTGGCAGTGCTCCCTAGAAGCCAATAAAAGCCCTGACAGAATTGAATTGCTTGCTAGATTGAGGAATGGTTGCCTGCCGCTTCAGACAGATGATTCGTTTTGCAAACAGATGATGTAAACTTATGGTATTGATAAATACAGTATGGTACTGCAAATGTATTTTCTCTTCCTTACGGTTTTCTGAATAACATTTTATTTTTCTTCTATCTCACTTTATCTTAAGAATACAGTTTGTAATACATATAACATACAAAATACGCGTTAACTGTTTATGTTATCAGTCAGGCTTCTGGTCAGCAATAGGCTATTAGTAATTAAGTTTCTGGGGAGCCAAAAGTTATACACAGAGTTTTGACTGCATAAGAGGTTGGTACCCCTAACCCCCAAGTTGTTCAGGGGTCAACTGTATTAAAAGTTTGTGATATACTCTTGGCTTTCCAGAAACTTAATTTGAAGAAGTTAATTTAAAAACCATAGTTTTCTGTGTATTAATTTGACAGTTCAGCCTTTATTAGATCAAAGTTTCAAAAGAGCTCAGTTGTTAGATGTTTTGTAATGAATGCCATCAGCCTTTATGTTGTCAGGATCCAGGATGTTTAGATGTGTGTTTGCGCAGGGCTCAGAAACAGTCTTGGTGGTAGGTTTACAGCTGCCCATCTTGTTAGGTGCGGAACCTGTGCTGGGGCTGCTGCCAGTCTATGCCAGTCTATCCTACGCTGCAGAGGCCTACAGGTTGATGACCACTTCTGGGACCCTTTGTTAGACCTCTCACTCAAAGCATGTAGAGTTGTGTAAGTGACAGCAGCCAGCCTTGACTCATCAAATAGTCTTTGAGTTTGTAAAAGAAAAAAAAAATGTCCAGGATTTTAATTTACACTGTAACATCTGAGGTGGATTTCAATTCTAGAGCACAATAGAGACTGATGTCTGGGTTTCACCCCTAGGATTGTTTTTACATTGTCCATGATATAGGACAGATGAAAATGAAAGATAATTATTTACACCTTACATTTCCTGTTACAAGTATTCTGTGTTATGTCGATATCATGTCAAGTACCGTAGGTATGTTCTTATTTCATTTATTCTTGTTTCTTCATGTACACAAATGAGTGCATCATTTCCAGTTATGTCAAAAGTGATATGTCATTGTATCAGATCCATCTCTCAGTATTATCTGTATATTCTGATTTATTAATCAAATTTATGCTGTCAAAATATGTTAATGATGTTTTTAAAAGTGTTTATTGAGAATTTCACAAAGAACTTGTATTTTGTCAAAAGGCCATTGTTTAGTTGCCAGCATCATCAGTGCAGATGTACTAAATTGCAAGTTACAGAAAAACCCAACTCAAGGTGACTTATAGGAAGAGTATTTACTGGCTTGCCTATCTGAAAGGCCAGCTATGGGCCAAACTTCGGAGTTGATTTGATTTAGCAACTCAACAATGCTATTGAGAATGTAGTTTCCTTCTTCCTTTTCTGCCATCTGCATTCCCACCTTCCTCTTGAGAGGGCAGGGTGGTTAGCAGCCATTCCCACACCTACACATTTTCTCACTCTTGTCCCATGGTGTTTAATAGCTTGCCCAGAAAACCTTCCCTTTGTCGTATTAATCTTAAAATTGAGCTGTGTGCTCATGCGTGAACCAGCAACTGGCTGGGGATGGGGTCATCCTAAGTAGCTCAGGCGTGGAGTCAGCCTCACCCAAAGTATAGGGCTGTGGGGAAGAAGCACAGAAACCCCAGTCAGAACTGGGTGATTAGCTAGAGGAGGAGGAAATGGATGAAGAGTGACAGCCACTGGCCACTGTGCCATGTGATTTACAGTCATTTGGGTTTTGTTTATAAGAGTACTTGCTTTATTTTTTCATTTTTTTTTCTTCTTCTGTCTTTAAGGGGCCTTTACAACAACCAAACGGACAGGCATTCCAGCGCCACGGGAATTTTCAGTAACTGTCTCAAGAGAGAGGTCTGTGCCACGTGGTCCCTCGAACCCCAGGAAATCAGTGTCCAGTCCAACTTCTTCCAACACTCCCACTCCTACCAAACACCTGAGGACCCCTTCCACCAAGCCGAAGCAAGAGAATGAAGGTGGAGAAAAGGCTGCGCTTGAGTCCCAAGTTCGGGAACTTTTGGCAGAAGCCAAAGCAAAAGATAGTGAAATTAACAGGCTTCGAAGTGAACTAAAGAAATGCAAAGAGAAAAGGACTCTGAGCGCTGAGGGGACTGATGCTTTGGGCCCAAATGTTGATGGAACATCAGTGTCCCCAGGTGACACAGAACCTGTGATAAGAGCACTTGAGGAGAAGAACAAGAACTTTCAGAAAGAGCTTTCCAATCTAGAGGAAGAAAACCGGGCCCTGAAGGAGAAACTGATCTATCTTGAGCACTCCCCAAATTCAGAAGGGGCAGCAAGTCACACTGGTGACAGCAGCTGCCCGACATCCATAACTCAAGAGTCAAGCTTCGGAAGCCCAGCTGGAAATCAGTTGTCCAGTGACATTGATGAGTTTAAAAAAAACATACATGGAAATGCATTACGGACATCAGGCTCCTCAAGTAGCGATGTTACCAAAGCTTCTTTGTCACCAGATGCTTCCGACTTTGAGCACATTACAGCAGAGACACCCTCAAGGCCCCTGTCCTCCACCAGTAACCCCTTTAAGAGTTCAAAGTGTTCTCCCACTGGGAGTTCCCCAAACAACGTCAGTGAATTGTCCCTGGCTTCCCTCACAGAGAAGATACAAAAGATGGAAGAAAACCACCATAGCACTGCAGAAGAACTACAGGCTACTCTACAGGAACTATCAGACCAGCAACAAATGGTGCAGGAATTGACAGCTGAAAATGAGAAGCTGGTGGATGAAAAGACGATTTTAGAGACATCCTTTCATCAGCATCGAGAGAGGGCTGAGCAGCTAAGTCAAGAAAATGAGAAGCTGATGAATCTTTTACAAGAGCGAGTAAAGAATGAAGAGCCCACCACTCAGGAAGGAAAAATCCTTGAGCTGGAGCAGAAGTGCACAGGTATTCTTGAACAGGGCCGCTTTGAAAGAGAGAAGCTGCTCAACATTCAGCAGCAGTTGACCTGTAGCTTGCGGAAGGTTGAGGAAGAAAACCAAGGAGCTTTAGAAATGATTAAACGTCTGAAGGAAGAAAATGAAAAACTGAATGAGTTTCTAGAACTGGAACGGCATAATAATAACATGATGGCCAAAACTTTGGAAGAGTGTAGAGTTACCTTGGAAGGGCTAAAAACTGAGAATGGATCTTTGAAGTCTCATTTGCAGGGTGAGAAGCAGAAAGCCATAGAGGCCAGTGCCATGGAGCAGACGGCAGAGAGCTGCGAAGTTCAAGAAATGTTGAAAGTAGCCCGAGCGGAGAAAGATCTACTGGAACTGTCTTGCAATGAGCTCAGACAAGAATTACTAAAGGCAAACGGTGAAATTAAACATGTTTCCAGTCTGCTGGCAAAGGTGAGAAGAGACAGCTCTTTACTGGTATTTGCTCATCCTTGTTCACATTTCTGCCCTTAACCTCTAAATTCACAGAGCACAGAGAAGCATTTGCTTAGTCTGTTTCATTCACGAAGCCAGCATTCCGGCTTGAAGGCCTGTTAGATCGACGACAGGTTGGGATTGGGGATACAAAAAGGAAACACCCAAATTTCTGATTATGGGTGGTTCAAAGTGTACTGGGGATGTAGAATCAAATCAGAGTATGATGCAGTGATAAAGAATATCATAGAGCCTATGCCCAGGCTCTAGTCTAGTGCCAAGATGAGGGGGGGCCCTGGTATAACATGGGGGTCGAGGGTAGCACAGAAGGACTTCCTGGAAGAAATAGCAACTGAGCTGAGTTCTGAAGATTGAGTGGGCGTTTGCCAGCTCTATTGGCATGCTTTTAGCTGCTAGTAACAGACAATTACAATCACTCCCAATGTTCCCTCCAAATCATTGCCACTATTTTGGAGTTTTCTTCCAGATATATGTGTGTGTATGTGTATCATACAAGTTAAACAAATTTATAATCATCCTGTACATGTTATTAACTTTCTTTTTGCATTTAGCATTTTAGAAATATTAAAATTTTTCTCAGTATATTCCTACATTAAATATTCATTTAAACATTCTTTTAAAGGCCAGGTACTATTTTAATATAAATATTTCATATTTATTAGGTCCCTGTTGTTGAACATATATGTATTGTCAAATATTTGTGGTCTTTCCAGTCTTTCAATATTATAAATACTTTTTTTTTTTTTTTTTTTTTATCTATCTTACTGTTTATTTAGGACAAATTCCTAGACGATGACTTACCGAGTCAAAGAGTATAAACATTTTAAAGACTTTCAACACATTCAGCCAGATTGCCCTTCGGAAATATTATGCCAGTTTATTCATCCTAGTGGTCATGAGATCATGTGCTTCCCTGAGCCTTTGCCAACAGTTGGTATTACGTTGTTATATCATTTAAATATGTTAATCATTTCATTTTTTTAACTTTTTTTGCTTGGGAAGATCTTTCATAGCCCAAGAGCAAATAAATAATAACTTTTCTTGTTTTTAAAAAAATAATACTTTAATCAGCCTGTAATTTTGTTTTTTCATGCAAGAATTGTGGTGATTATATGATATTCTGCCCAGAGCAGTGCTGGAGAGGTGCAGAGAGATGGCCTCCTATTTCTTGTTTCCTCCAAGTTCTGGGTCTGATTTAGGGATCTGCTGGCAAGAGGGATTCAAAACATCTTCCTACCTTAGGTCAGGGGTTGTCATTGTTTCAAGGAGCAAATTATGCCATGAGCTCTCAGGGAGATTTTCCTCCACTGCTTCATCTGTCTTAAGATGAGTCCGTTGCAACCTGATTCTGCGTTTGGCCATCTGATGGGCCTACTGGTGGGCCTTGTTAAGGAGTTTCTCTCTTTGTCTGTATTCTAAATTTGTAGATATTTTATTGAAAGTATGGGAGTAATTCCATTAGAGGTTACTAGACAGGCTTTGCATTAGGTTTTAATGTCTTGTGGAATAAGATTATTCTTTTTTTACTTTAAGATACTCAGTACTCTCTGGCAAAATGTTTCATCTCCTATGTGCACCTTCTTGAAGTTCTCTCTCAGTCCCTCTGTAGTTTTGGTAGTTTGGCATTACATGAAGCGTATGTGTCAGTGAGAAATAATCTGACATCTTAAAAATCGCTTATTTTTTTCTCATCATAAAATATTTTCATTACAGAGGATTTAAAAAGTACAGAAAAGTATAAAAAAGAAAAATATTACCTTTAATCTCACCACTTGGAGAAAAACTGCTAACATTTTGCTATATGTCCTTTCAGGCCTTTTCTCAGTTTATACATGTTTGAGCTTGCATAAAAACTTGCATTGATATGATTATGATATTTTGTCTTCCTATCCAGAAGAGTATGTCTGTCCACATTCCATTACAAAGAACCAGTTGGATTAGTTTATCTATTCCACTGTTAATCTGTTTCTGATTAACTTGTTTCTACTTTTATCTTTATTAATTTTTTTGTCCTTTTTTTTGTACATTTTGCTTTCTTACTAGTTTCTTGAGCAAAATTCTTTGTTCATTTAACTTTTTTTTATCCTTGGTTGTTAATGAAAGCATTTAAAGTTATTATAGCTTAGGTAAATAGAGGCAATAAAATCTAGAATCTTCTGGAATAAACTAAATCTAATTTAAAGGAAAGTGCATTTTCGGTAGAGTGCAAGGCACAACATATATATTTAAAATCAAACTGTTATTATTCATATATCCTACATCTTATTGCGTGCTAACTAGAATTATCAAATACTGATAGTAAGAGGGGAAAGGTCCTAGCTAGTATTTTTGGGTGAGAGTTTGAGGTAAAGATGGGGGCATGCTATCATATAGGGTTTCTTGTATATCTATCAAAACCCTAGGTCTGTGATTTTGTGCTGTCTTATGTGCACAGAGACTGATTTGTAATTGCAGTGGACTTGTAACATACTAATCTTCCTACCCTTTTACATTACTGTAGAAAAAGCAAAACACAGACCTCCTAAATGGACTAATACTTATTGTATTTCTACCACAGACTATCAACTAATCCGCCAACAACCATGAATTTAAATGATAATACTTAAGAGACTCATGTCCAAAGGATAATAGGAGAAGTTTTAGCACAAAACTGTGATGAAGGATCTAACATGCTGGACTGGGTCGTCTTGACTTACCCAGTGAGCAACGATATGACCTCGGGCAGGCCCCTTTACCTTGTGCAGTGTGGAATATAAGCGTGATGGTGGATGGATCCTGGTCTCGTATCTAATTCCAAGGGAAGCATTTAACATTTCATCATGATGTATGTTTTTTATAGGCATTTGGTACATACCTTTTATTATGTTATGCAAATATTTTGCTAAGAGGTGTTTTGTTTGGTGGTTTATTTTTAGAGACAGGACCTCGTTTTGTCACTTAGGCTGGAGTGTGGTCGCGATTATAGCTCACTGCAGCCTTGAACTCCCGGGCTCAAGGGATCCTCCCACCTCAGCCTTCTTGGTAGCTGGGACTACAGCCAGGCACCGCCATGCCTGACTACTTGGCTTGTTTTTAAAGGATGAGGACTGAATTTTTCTACAGCTAATGATGTGATCTGATAGTTTTTATGTAATCAAGTTTTTTTCTCCTTTAACTTGTTAATGAGGCAAGTTATAACAGCAGATTTTCTAAGGTGCTCTAGTGTGAAATCATGCTTGCCTTCCTGGGGTAAATCCTAATTCTTCAGTTTTCAGTGGTTTCACTTGACTTTTTGCCGAGAACTTTCAAATATAGCTGCCTTCAGCAGGTATCGGAGTAACTGTCCTGTTAATCACCAAGCAACTACGTGTATCCCATGAACAGTGCATTCATCCACTCTGATGCTTGGCAGAAGGTGAATATTGTGAAAAAGGATACAATAAGCTATTTACAAAGGGGGAAAGCAGTGCCAAACCATCCTATGATCTAATAGATTCTGTAAATCTATATAAGTTTCCAGTTAAGATTACTCAAGTGACCCAGATACTGTCAAAAGAACCTATAAAAAGCCTTGAAAAGTGCTTTTTTAAAAATAGGAGGTAGGTTTCTTCCTCATTCAATACATGGAAAATTGGTAGGATTTCTACAGTATTTTGTAGGCTTTTTTTCTCCCCATTTCTTTTTCTTTGTTGGTTTGCTGATCTCTTTATTTTTTTCAACTTCTCTGATATACCCCATATGCATTTTGATGGCCGCTTAATCTGTAGTCACATGACATACTTCTGTACAACTTTGAGGATGGGTCTGATTTCCACAGAACCCAAAGCCACCACTCCTGGGAGCCACACCTGTCCCTGCCCTAGCTAGCAAGCGGCATAGAGTTGTATAGGATTGTTGTTTTTCCAGACAATAACACGACCCAGCTTTAATTTTCTTTTTTACCTTTTCAGTTGTTTGGGATCTTGATTTCAAGTTAGAATATCTTTTCTAGGCTTGAAACCTAGAAGTTTTAAAAGCAAAACATCTATTTATTCCCCTGAGGTTGAAGCTTGTAGGTGGTATTCTTAGAATCTTAGTTCTTTCTGCAGAAACTTGGGGTCTACTTCCAGAAGAGTAAGGAGATTATAAATAACCACTTGGCATGAGTGGTCTGGGGGAGGCAGCAGAGGTGAAATGACTAGTGTGCTGCCTGAGTGGGTCCTGGAGCCAAACTGATTTAGAGTGGCCACTGGTCAGAGATGGCAGAACCAGAATTTGAGGGAAATATGTGGCAAATAGATGATCCTGTAGCTGTGACATTGGAATAGGACACCTTAAAGGACTTAAGAGATCTGGAAACCTGGTTTAAACAGTCAGGTGGGCCAGAAGTCTATCCAGGTGATGTATTGGTATATGAGAAACTGCCCTCCTGTCAGCGGCATGAGCCAGGGGACACTCCCTCCATCCCGGTCCCTAAGGGTGGGAGATGGGCTGTGGCTGCCCATGGTGCAGGCCCAGGCTGTGGCTGGCAGTGCTGTGGTTCTGGGCCTCCTGCCAGGGATGCAGGACAGCTCAGCATTGCCAAGCATCTTGGTCCACCTGTTGGTGACTCGGGGCAGGCATGTCTCCTGGACACCTGGGTCTTATGGGGAGAGGGTTTCCCAGAGCCTCCCAGAGCTTTCCCTTTACATCTGATTGGTGAGAACTGGGTCACACAGCGCCCCCAGGCCATCTCTCTTGAAATCACAGTTGCAGCCTGATTCTTGAACAAAATTGGGATTCTGTTAGGAAGAAACAAGGTGGGGGTGGCTTTTGGTGGGGAATGGGCACTTGCCCCACCAGGCCTCCACTCCCTCACCTTTCCCCACAAAGTACTCACAGTGATCTGATCATATGGTGCCTTCCGGTGTTGCCTGGGGCACCACATGCTTTGCCCAGTGCCCGGCTCCCACCACACCTCAACTCGCAGTCCCACCCTACATCCAGCCATATTCCCACCCCTCCCTCCATGCCAGGCCTGGCCGGGCCAGTGCCTGTCTGGCAGTCATGTTTGGTCAGGGGACTCTCGGCCTGAAGAGACCCCACCCCACTCACCATTAGCTGGTCCCTCCTGAAACTTTCCGCCTCAGTTATGGGGTCTTCAGCGAGGCATTCAGCTCTGCAAGGCCCTGTCCCATGGAACTTCAGACTCATCTCAGTAAATGACATTATTGTCACTCAGCCAAGGTCACTCATGGGAGCGCCTTGATCCACGCTGGCCCTCAGAGGATTCAGATGTGCGGGAACTATTTGGGGCGCTGCAGGGAAATTGAGGGAACCTTCTGCCTGAGTAGCCACTGGCTGCTGCTGGAGAGGTGGGAAGGTTACTGAGCTGAAAACATGGAGATTTCCGTCACCTTCAGCTCACACATGAGGCATTCCACTCTCTGGCACCAAACATCAACTCTGGTGAGCAGAGGCCTGTGGCTTCGTGCTGGGAAGGAGGACTGTCAGCAACTCCTGTCAACAGGGCTTATTTTCCAGCTCCCCTGGGCAAGCCATGAGGATGTGGAAATCGAGGAGGCCTGTGGAGGCTGCTGGGGAGAGCCCCGCAGATGCTGCACCAGGAAGCCTCTGCTCAAGGGGCTGTGCAGAGCCAGCTGTGCCCCAGGAGCAGAATCTTCTGGAGATTAAACTACAAAGCCAGAATGCCTGTGCAGCCTTTATTATGTGGGATATGACAGGCATGTGGCCCAGAGTTCATGGCATGTGTGCCAGCTCCTCGCCTGACACCCCCAACTCTCTGTTCTTGAAGCCCCTTGAAAAGGAGCAGAAGTTTGGTGGAGACAGTCGGATGATTTGAGGAAGGGTGGTCTTGTCAGTTGGGCAGATCCGCAGTACCTGTGGCTCCACAGGGGGCTGCTTCCCAACCCTGCTTGACCCTGCTTCGCTCTGATGGACTTGTTTTCTCCTGGACACGTTAATGCCTTTTGTGAGGTGAGGCCTAAGCACTCTCTCTTCCTTTCACATGACCTCGGGACTCATCTGTGAGCCTGGTGATGCCCAGCACTTCTCTCTCCAGTGCGAGTTCTTGGGAAGTACCTGGGTGGAGCCTTGCTGCTTCGAAAGGTCCCTACCAGGGTACAGCCCCTGCTTCTGAGGCTTGCCTCTGAGTTCCTAAAGGTGAAATATAGATATTTACCCTCATCTTTGAGTTTTCCAACAGCCTTTCTCCGCTATAACTGAAGTGTAAATAAACTAACATTTCCTCCTCTCCCTTGGTGGAGCAGCATGGGCCAAAATAATAATAATTCGACTTCAGGCCAATAAGAATGAACTATGAATGATTATCAGCAGTGTCTGTTCACAACAGGGCTAAGAACCGAGCAGAGGGAGTTTTGCAGTACCCAAGCTAGATGCCAGAATAGAAGCACCTCACATTCTTTCTCATTGTATGAGTTCATTTTCATGCTGCTGATGAAGACATAGCTGAGACTGGAAAGAAAAAAAGGATTAATGAACTTGCAGTTCCACCTGGCTGGGGATGCCTCACAATCATGGTGAAAGGTGAAAGGCACATCTCACATGGTGGCAAACAAGAGAAGAGAGCTTGTGCAGGGAAACTCCACCTTATATAATCATCAGATCTTGTGAGACTTATACTATCAGGAGAACAGCAAAGGAAAAGACCTGCCTCCCTGATTCAGTTACCTCCCACTGGGTCCCCCTGCTAACGTGGGAATTCAAGATGAGATTTGGGTGGGGAGACAGCCAGTCTGTATCACTCATGGTAAAGTTACTCAAGCTGTCATTCCAAGTTTATTTCCTTTTAAATGATACGTAATTTTAGCATTGCAATTTATTCCATCTATTAGATATTCAGTAAATACTTTTCAGGTGAATGAATGAATGTCACAGAAACTTGCAACAGAATTGAGAGGCTGCTATAATTATATTAATATGTTTAAAAAGTAAAGTTTGTTATATTTTAATAACAGCAGTAGTATTTTGGGGCTTTATATGCGCTAAGCACTCTCAGAGCTTTTCCATCATTTCATCTTATTTATCATCTTAATCGTACACTGTTGATTCTTTTGTCTAATATTTTTTCATTTGAGCAAACAGAGAATGATTAAGTTATTAGCCTAATGGATTGATGAAATGAAGCCAGGAGTCAAAGTTAGGTCTGACCTTATAAGCTCTTATTCTTTTTTTTTTTTTTGAGACATGGTCTTGCTCTGTTGCCCAGGCTGGAGTACAGTGGTACGATCATAGCTCTCCGCAGTCTCGAATTCCTGGGCTCAAGTGATCCTCCCACCTCTGCTTCCCAAGTAGCTGGAATTACAGGTGTGCAACACCATGCCCAGTTAGTTTTTTATTTTAATTTTCATAGAGACAGGCTGATCTCAAACTTGTTGACCAGGCTGATCTCAAACTTCTGATGATGATCCTCCCGCACCTCAGTGCCTCCCAAAGTGCTGGGATTACAGGGGTGAGCCAGTGTACCCAGAGCTCTTATTATTAATCACTGATTTAGACTCTTGCCCAGTTACCTGAAAGCAAAGAAGAGACAGAAAAACACTTAAAGCAGAACTAAGTGTAATTAATACATTGTCACTGTTGTCTTAAGGCCAAAGCCCTTTGATTTGAAGAAAACCACCGTTGAAAGCCTCGTTCAACTAGGAGAGTTTTACCTGATTATAATACAATGGAGAAATTCTGAGTCATCAAGAAATGTTGTTTTATTTGACCTCTAACCTGAATCTTGAGGGGAGAGGGGATGAGCTGACCCCTGAGTGTATGGGGTGGGGACTTTGGGAATGCTGCCGGAAGAGAACAGCAGGTCCTAAGGCCAGAAAGCCTGGCCACCAAGGAAGTGATGCAGGTAGTTTGTTCTTGTGGGAGTGCACAGGGTGGTCAGTGGAAGTGGCCCAGAGGAGACACCAGGCAAGCAGTTAGATTTTATCCTCAAGACAGAGGGAGTCTCTGAAGAATTTTTTTTTTAAATAACAGCTTTTATTGAGATATAATCCATTTAAATCACGTAAGCCTGTGGGTTTTAGTATAGTCACACAGTTGTTTTCAACCATCACTACAATCAATTTTAGAACATTTTGATCACCCCATAAAGAAATCTTAACCTACAGCAGTCACTCTCCAAGACCACCTCCCTCCTAGCCCCTGGCAACCACAAATCTGTGTTTTGGCTCTGTGGACTTGCCTCTTCTGGATGTTTTATACACATGGAACCCATGCTCTGTGGCCTCAAGCAGTCCTCCCACTTCAGCTTCCCATGGTGCTGAAGAGTTTTTTCTGTGCTCTGGATACAAATCCTTCACCAGATAAATGATTTGCAAATATTTCCTCTCATTCTGTGGGTTATCTTTTCATTGTCTTGATAATGTCCTTTGTGGCACAAAATTCTTTTTTATTTTTATGAAGTCAAATTTACTTATTTTTCTTTGGTGGTTTGTGCTTTTTGTCAGAGGAATTTTAAGAGAGTTATGGAATCACATTTACTGTTGAGAAAGATGACTTCAGCCACAGGTGAGAAAGAATGAAGGACAGAACAGGGAGTAATTTGGGTGGGAAGTTGAGGACTGGAAAGACACTCATTTTATTTATTTATTTATTTATTTGTTTATTTATTTATTTATTTATGAGACGGAGTCTTGCTGTGTCATCCAGGCTGAGTGCAGTGATACATCTCTGCTCGTTGCAACCTCTGCCTCCTGGGTTCAAGCGATTCTCCTGCCTTAGCCTCCTCAGTAGCTGGGATTACAGGCACCGGCCACCATGCCCGGCTGACTTTCCTATTTTTAGTAGAGACAGGGTTTCACTATGTTGCCCAAGCTGGTCTCGAACCCCTGACCTCAAGTGATCCACCCACCTCAGCCTCCCAAAGTGCTGGGATTACAGGCGTGGAAAGATACTTAGATGTTAGATGTGTAGAAGGGAGGCTCCGTAGGGTCGGGTGACTGATTTGATGTCAGGGATGGGCAGCAGGAAGGCATTTCAGCCTATTCATAGATCTCCAGCTTGTGTGATTGAATGTGCGGTTGTGCTGCTTCCTGGGAGAGGAAACGCAGAATGTGGGGCAGGCGTGAGAAGGGAGAGTTGTCTGCTGGAGCCAACAAGGATACCCAGGCCTGCAGGTCCAGGCTGCTGTCAGCACCCGCTGATCCAGCCACAGAGGAGATCCGGGAGCCCCTGCCCTTCCAGGCCAAGATTCCTCCAAGGCAGGGACCTTGTGCTTGAGGTCTCTCTTTGCCCCTCCAGTACCTTTAGAAGCTGTAGAAACCTGTCTAGACAGGATGCTCCATGAATGCATTTCACATATACTGAGGTTTGCGAGGAGTCTCCACAGTGTCAGAGGAGGTGGTGACCCTGAAGATGAGCAGGTGCGATTCTGAATTCTTGACCATTCTCTGCCCTAGTAGATGATCTCTTTTTAAGCACTCGAGATAACTTGATTGAATGGACTGTATAATCACTATATAATCAACAGATTAAGTCAAAAGCCAAGTGAAATGACACACTTACACAAGAGGCAGTTATGGGGAGTTTACGAGTCAGGTATCTTCCTTCTCCCCTTGTACTGTTTTCTAATAAAACTATCTGTACAACTTTAATGTTACTGGAATTTACTCAGAATTTATTATAATGATGTCATTCTGTCCATGTCTCTATAGTACCATGTTTTTGGCATGTGACTATTTGAATGAAGAATTAAATAATTTCTCAAAGCCACGGCATAATTCTTCAAGATACTGTCTTTGCTATAAAAATGTACTAAAAATAACTAACACTAAAATGTTTGAGCCGCATTTTGTCTCACATAATGCTTTTACATGAATGTACTGTTTTCTTGGTTCTTTATGTATTGATAATGTTGTTAGGTTATCTATAAACCTAATTCCTTATTCTCTTTAGTCCACAGTCTCTATTCTTATGGCTGCTTTGTGTAGGAGAAGAGCTTGGTTCTTAGATATCTCTAGCTTGATTACTTTTCTGTTTTTGTTCATCACACTAAAGAAAGCTACATAGATGCCCTGATAGAGATCTTTATTCAGTATTGTCAAATTATCTGGTGTCAAAAAACAGAAACCCTTAAGTAACTTTGCAACTTCTCACAAGGGCTTGCTACATAGTAACAGGCAGATATTTTTATATTCACTTTACAGGTTAACATATGAAGAGAGGGAGAATTTAAATCACGTGAAAATAATCATCCAGCTTGTATCAAGTGGCTGAGACCAAACCCTACCCTTGGTCAAACCATCACAACCAGTTGTTTACCCCTCTGAGAGAGGAGACTCTAGATGTGTGTGTTGCCACTAGCATAGGAGTGCTCTTAATATCTGCAGTCAGGGAGAGTATCCCCCCACCCCCAACCACTTCCTCTTTGCAGAGCTCTCATCTGGAGATGCCTGAGGCCCATCGCCTTTCCTTAGGGCGTTGCTTAATGTCTAATCTAATGCTTTGACCCAAGCTTGTGAAGTGACACTGACTCAGCCTCCAGACTTAACTTTATCTTCTAAGTAAGGAGTTTGGGGGTCCTGAGACTTTATTTTCCTTTACAAGTGTCTGACAAGCATGGTGTGGGGGTGGGGTAGGTAGAGGAGGTGACTCTTGCAAGGATTCTGGAGGGATCTGACTTCAGAGCTGTCTGCCTGTCCTCTGGGCCCTGCTTAGGGGCCTCTGCTGCCATATGCCTTGGGCACCTGGTGGAAGGGAGTGGCTTTCACTGTCCTCTCTGCAGGAACCCTTCCTGGGAAGTTTGTTTGACTCTATTTATAGTACAATTCCACTGGCTCCGTATCTACAGAAAGTTGATCTTTGAAATTGAGAGATGCTTGGGATGCCTGAGAGTGATTCCTTTTTTCGAGGGAAATGTTGAAAATCACATTGCTGGGTGTCTAAGAGTGTGATTCTTGACATAGAGAAGTTAAACTCTAAGGAGCTGACCAGTCAGGCATGTTGGGCGGTCTCACTGTAATTCCATCTTCAGAGAGCTGAGGCGGGAGGATCAGTTGAGCCCAGGAGTTCAGCCTAAGCAACATAGCGAGACCCCATGTCTAAAAAAAAGGAAAAAAAAGAAAATCTCAAGCAAGGGAAATGCAAAAGAGCTGGCCAGCAGAGAGACCAGCAATTTGAATAGGGCCTGGATCCCCTGCAGTCGTGGAACGGTAGGCTTTGGTCTCAGCCACTTGATGCATGCTGGATTACTCTTTTCAAATGATTTAATTTCTCCCTCTCTTCATATGTTAATCTGTAAAATGAATATAAAAATATCTGCCTGTTATTACGTAGCAAGCCCTTGTGAGAAGAAGTTGTGAAGTTACTTAAGGGTTTCTGTTTTTTGATTTTTTTTTTTTTTTGTAAATAAAAGAGCTTTCTGGAATATATTGTTAAACTTGAAGTAATTATTCCAACATCCAAGAAGGATGAAGTGATGTGTGCATGTGAAACAAATGCTGATTTGCAGGTGCCCTCCCCCATGCCGAGTTACCTAACTCCCCATGCCATTTTAATTGGGGTGAGATGGGAAGTAGAGGGGACAGAGCCTTCGAGGGGCAGCAGCCTCACCTGCATGCAGAGGCCTTGCTCAGGGTACTCCACCTCTACGCTGCCTCGTTACATCCTCAGTTTAATTCCTGGCCCACGGTTGTCCCAGCCAAGTCACATGCATGTTTCTAGACTCCAGGTGACAGGCCCTTAGCCTGAGGACTCCTCAACATGTAGCCAGCTAGCTATGCAGAAGGCCACAGTCTGCCCCAGGATGCAAGACTCAAAAGCCACCTTCTGTTGCTGCTTTTCAAATGATTTCAGACGTCAGCCTTCCAGGATCTAAAATGCATTACCTCTTTTCTCCTTGTAAGTCATCTTCTGGCCAGGCACAGTGGCTCATGCCTGTAATCCCAGCACTTGGGAGGCCAAGATGGAAGGATCACTTGAGCCTGGGAACCTGGGCAACATAGCAAGACCCCATGTATGAAAAAAAAAAAGTAACTGGGCATTGTGATGCACACCTATAGTCCCAGCTATGAGGGAGGCCGAGGTGGGGAGAATGGCTGTAGCCAGGAGGTGGAGGCTGCAATGACCTGTGATTGTGCCACTGCGCTCCAGCCTGGGCAACAGAGCAAGACCTTGTCCCCTGACTCCAAAAAAATCAAAAAATAGTAAAGTCAGCTTCTGCTTAATAAAGTAGCTATTGTTAAGATTTAAGACTTTTGGTCTTTCATGTATTGTGATTTTTCTTGGTCAAATTGACCTGTATTACATTACTACCTAGTATTGTATATACAATATATAAGGCAATTGTAAGAGAAAGAATGACTTTTACTATTATATGTTCTAGGCACTATGATAAACTCTCCAAGTCATTATTTCACTTAACTGCCCACCCCCAACCCCACATTGTTAGATTATGAAACAGGCAGAGGGATTAAAGAATACAAGGCTTGTTTCACTAGAATTGGGGTTTAAACCCTGGCTGTCTGGCTCCGGAATGTATGTCCTTAGTCATCTTGGTGCACTTAAGCAGCTTTCAAGCTTTGGAGCACAACCTGCAATGATCTATTTTGTATTACAATCCAGAGCCTCACGCCTTTGTAATTAAAACACAAGCTTCACAGAGCAGTGCTGTGACCCCTGAGCACAGGCAGGGCCCTCTGGCTCTTTTCCAAGCTGTTTCTTTCTCTCTTCTCCTTTCCTTTCTCTCTGTCCCTTCCTCCCCTCTCCCTTAGTCTTTTTTCTAATTTTTAATTGTTTTGGGTACGTAGTAGGTATATATATTTATGGGGTACCTGAGATATTTTGACACAGGCATGCAATGCTGTAGTCACCCTGTTGTGCTGTCAAATAATAGGTTTTATTAAGTATATTGTGTCCATTAACCATCCCTCTTTCCACCCCTGCCCCACCACCCTTCCCAGCCTCTGGTAATCATTCTACTCTCTATCTTCATGAGTTCAATTGTTTTAATTTTTAGCTCCCACAAATGAGTGAGAATATATGAATTTATCTTTCTGTGTCTGGCTTATTTCACTTAACATAATGATTTCGAGTTCCATCCATGTTGCAGATGGCAGGATCTCATTCTTTTTTATGGCTGAATACTCTGTTGTGTATATGGATTATATTTTCTTTATCCATTTGTCTGTTGATGGACACTTAGGTTGATTCCAAGTCTTGGCTATTGTAAATAGTGCTGCAGTAAACATAGGGAGTGCAGATATCTCTTTGATAGACTAATTTCCTTTCTTTTGGGTATATACCCAGCAGTGTGATTGCTGGATCATGTGGTAGTTCTATTTTTAGTTTTTTTGAGGAACCTCTGTACTGTTTTCCATAGTGGCTGTACTAATTTACTTTCCCGCCAACAGTGTACAAGGGTCCACTTTTCTCTACATCTTCCCCAGCATTTGTCATTGCCTGACTTTTGAATAAAAGCCATTTTAATTGGGGTGAGATGGGATCTCATTGTAGTTTTGACTTGTATTTGCATTTCTCTGATGATCAGCGACATTCAGTACCTTTTCATGTTCCTGTTTGCCATTTGTATGTCTTTAAGAAATGTCTAGTAAGATCTTTTGTCCACTTTTTAATCAGATTATTAGATTTTTTTCCCCCCATTGAATTGTTTAAGCTCCTTATATATTCTGGTTTTTAATTTCCTATCAGATCGGTAGTTTGCAAGTATTTTCTCCCATTCTGTGGGCTGTCTCTTCACTTTGTTGATTGTTTCCTTTGCTGCGCAGAAGCTTTTTAACTTGATGTGATCTCATTTGTTCATTTTTGTTTTGTATTCTGTGCTTTTGGGCTATTACTCAAGAAATCGTTGCCCACATCAGTTTCCTGGAGAGTTTCCCCAATGTTGTTGGTTTTTTAGTAGTTTTCATAGTTTGAGGTCTTAGATGTAAGTCTTTAATCCTTTTGATTTGATTTTTGTATTGGAGAGAGGGGAGGTCTAGTTTCATTCTTCTGCTCATGATATCCAGTTTTCCCAGCACCGTTTACTGAAGAGACTGTCTTTTCCTCAATGTATGTTCTTGGCACCTTTGTTGAAAATGAGTTCATGTAGATGTATGGATTTATTCTTGGATTCTCTATTCTATTTCATTATTCTGTGTGCCAGTTTTTATGCCAGTACCATGCTGTTTGGGTTACTATGGCTCTGTAGTATAATTTGAAGTCAGATAATGTGATTCTTCCAGTTTTGTTCTTTTTGCTCAGGATGGCTTTGGCTGTTCTGGGTCTTTTGTGTTTCCATATAACTTTTAGGATTAAAAAAAATTATAAAGAATGTCATTGGTATTTTGATAGGGATTGCATTGAATGTGTAGATTGCTTTGGGTAGTGTGGACATTTTAACATACTGACTTATCCAGTCTCTAAACATAGAGTGTCTTTATTTTTGTGTGTGTTTTTTCTTCCATTTCTGGTGTCAGTGTTTTAGAGTTTTCATTGTAGAGATCTTTCACTTCTTTGATTAAGTTTATTCCTAGTTATTTTATTCTATTCATAGCTACTATAAATGGGATTACTTTCTTGATTTCTTTTTCAGATTGTTCACTCTTGGCATATAAAAATGCTACTGATTTTTGCATGTTGATTTTGTATCCTGCAACTTTACTGAATTTTTCAGCTCTAATAGTTTTTTTTTTGTGGAGGCTAGTTTTTTCCAGATATAAAGTCATATCATCTGCACACCAGGATAATTTGACTTCTGCCTTTCCAATTTGGATGCCCTTTATTTCCTTCTCTTGTCTGATTGCTTTAGCTAGGACTTCCAGTGGTGACAGTGGGCATCCTTATCCTGTTCTAGATCTTGAGGAAACGCTTTCAGTTTTTCTCCATTCATGTGGAGTGGTCTAGGTGTGGGTCTGTTGTATATGGCTTTTATTATGTTGAGATATGTTCCTTCTATACCCAGTTTATTGACAGTTTTTATCATGAAGGGATGTTGAATTTTATTAAATGTTTTTTCAGCATCAGTTGAAATGACCATATGGTTTTTATCTTTCATTTGGTTGATATCACATTGCATATGTCAAACCCCCTTTGCATCCCTAGGATAAATCCCACTTGGTCATGATGTCATTTGGTCGTGGTCATTAAAAGATTTAATAATCTTTTAAATGTTTTTGTTGAATTTGGTTTGCTGGTATTTTGTTGAGGAGTTTTGCATCAGTGTTCACCAGGGATATTGGCCTGTAGTTTTCTTTTTTTGATGTATCTTTGTCTGGTTTTGTTATCAGGATAATACTGGCTTCAGCATTGGTTTGGAAACATTCCCTTCTCTTCTATTTCTTAGAATAGTTTGAATAGGATTGGTATTTTTCTTTAAATGTTTGGTAAATTTCAGCGGTGAAGCCACTGGGTCCTGGGCATTTCTTTGCTGGGAGACTTTTTATTATGACTTTTATCTCGTTACTTGTTACTGGTCTATTCAGGTTTTAGATTTCTTCATGGTTCAATCTTGGTAGGTTGTATGTATGTAGGAATTTCATAGTCTGATTTTCATAGTCTGGCCAAAGTTTTGTCAATTTTGTTTATCTTTTCAGAAACCAACTTTTTGTTTGTTGATCTTTTGTATTCTTTTCATTAAAATTTCATTTATTTCTGCTCTGATCTTTATTGTTTCTTCTAATTTTGGGTTTCATTTGCTCTTGCTTTTCTGGTTATTTAAGATGCATTGTTAGTTTGTTTATTTGAAGTTTTTCTATGTTTTTGATGTAGGCGCTTATTGCTGTAAGATTTCCTCTTAGTACTGCTTTTGCTTTATCTCATAGGTTTTGGTATGTTGTGTTTCCATTTTCATTTAAGACATTTTAAATTTTCCTTCTTAATTCCTTCATTGACCCACTAGTCATTCAGAAGTGTATTATTTAATTTCCATGTATTTGTATAATTTCCAAAGTTCCTCTTTGTGATTTCTAGTTTTATTGATGGTCAGAGAAGATACCTGCTATGATTTCAGTTTTTTTTTTTTTTTTCTTTTTTAAGTTTTAGGAGTTACAGGGCCAGACGTTGTGGCTCACTCCTGTAACTCCAGCACTTTGGGAGGCTGAGGCGGGTGGATCACCTGAGGTCAGGAGTTTGAGACCAGCTTGGCCAACATGGAGAAACCCTGTCTCTACTAAAAATACAAAATTAGCTGGGTGTGGTGGCACGCACCTGCAGTCCCAGCTACTCAAGAGACTGAGGCAGGAAAATTGCTTGAACCCGGGAGGCGGAGGCTGCAAGTGAAGCGAGATCGCACCACCGCACTCTAGCCCAGGAGACAGAGCGAGATTGTGTCTCAAAAAAAAAAAAAAAAAGTTTTAGGAATTATTTTGTGGCCTAACATGTGGTCTCTCCTTGAGAAGAATCATGTGCTGAGGAAAAGAGTGTGTATTCTGCAGCCATTAGATGAAATGTTCTGTAAAGATCTATTAGTTCCATTTGTTTTGTTTTACAGTGCAGATTAAGTCTGATGTTTTTTTGTTGATTTTCTGTCTTAACTTTTTGTTGTTGTCTGTTGTTTCTATTTACAGCTTATTATACCATGTCTTGAAAAGTTGTAGTTATTTCTCTTGATAGATTCATCTTTTAGTCTTCCTGTTTAAGATAGGAGTAGTTGACACATCACCAGTACAGTGTTAAAATACTCTTTATATAAAGTCTGTGTACTTGCTGTTACCAATGAGTTTTGTATGTTCAGATAATTTCTTTTTGTTTGTTAATGTCCTTTTCTTTCAGATCAAAGAACTCCCATTAGCATTTCTTGTCTGCTGTTGATGAAATTTCTCAGGTTTTGTTTGTCTGGGAAAGTCTGTATTTCTCCGTCATGTTTGACATTTTTTGCTTCAGTACTTTAAATATGGCATTCCTCTCTTTCCCTGACCTGTAAGGCTTCCACTGAGAAGTCTGCTCCTTTGTTTCTTTTTTCTTGCTGCTTCTAGGATCTTTTCATTATCTTTGACTTTTGGAAATTTGTTTATTAAAATTTCTTACTTGGGCAGAATCTGCTTGGTGTTCTATAACCTATTGTACTTGAGTATTAATATCTTTCTCTAGATTTGGGAAGTTCTCTGTTATTAGCCCTTTGAATAAGCTTTCTGCCCCAGTCTCTCTCTCTACCTCCTCTCTAAAGCCAATAACTTACTAGAGTTGTGCTTTTTATAGACTGTTTTCTAGATCTTGTATGTGTGCTTTATTCTTTTTAAATTTTGTCTCTATATTTTCAAATAGGCTGTCTTCAAGCTCTCTTTCTTCTGTTTGATCAGTTCTGCTGTTGAGACTGATGCGTTCTTCAGTATGTCATAAATTTTTAGCTCCATAATTTCTGCTTTATTTTAAAAAAATTATTTCAGTCTCAGCCAGGCGCTCACGCCTGTAATCCCAGCACTTTGGGAGGCTGAAGCAGGCAGATCATGAGGTCAGGAGTTCAAGATCAGCCTGACCAACATGGTGAAACCCCATCTCTACTAAAAATACAAAAATTAGCCAGGTGTGGTGGCGCCTGCCTATAATCCCAGCTTCTCAGGAGGCTGAGGCAGTAGAATCGCTTGAACCTGGAAGGAGGCGGTTGCAGTGATCTGAGATTGCACCACTGCACTCCAGTCTGGGCTACAGTGCAAGACTGTCTCAAAAAAAAAAAAAAATTTCAATCTCTTCTAAATTCTTTCTCTGTGTTATCTTGAATTTCATTGAGCTTCCTCAAAACAGCTATTCGGAATTTTCTGTCTGAACGATCACATCTCTATCACTCTGGGATTGGTCACTGGTATCTTGTTTACTTCATTTGATGAGGTCATGTTTTCGTAGATGGTCTTGATGCTTGTGATGTTCATAGATGTCTGGGCATGGAAGAGTCCGGTATTTATTCAATCTTCGCAGTCTGGGCTTGTTTGTGCTTGTTTTTCTTGAAAAGACTTTCCAAGTATTTAAAGGGAATTGAGTGTTAGGATCTAAGCCTTTGGTCACTGCAGCTGTATCTGCATTAGGGGGCACCACAAGCCCAATAATGGTGTGATTCTTGCAGACTCCTTGAGGTATCACCTTGGTGGTCCTGGATAAGATCCAGGAGAATTTCCCAGTTTACGAGGCAGAGTCTCTTGTTCCTTTTCCTTACTTTCCCCGGAGCACAGAGTCTCTCTTTTCATGCTGAGCTGCCTGGAGTTGGAGCATGGGTGAAGCACTCCTGTGGCTACCACTACTGGGACTGTGCTGGGTCAGACTTGAAGCCAGCCCAGCACTGGGTCTCAGTCAAAACTTATGGTGAGTATTGCCTGGCTACTGCTGATGTTTATTCAAGGCCCAAGGGCCCTTTAGTCAGCAGGTGGGGAATCTAGCCTGGCTTGTGTCTTTCCCTTCAGGGTGATGGGTTCCCTTCTAGCCCAGAGTGGGTCTAGAAATGCTACCTGGGAGCTAGGGCTTGGAGTTGGCAACCTTAGGAGTCTGCCTGGTGCTTTATTTTACTGTGGCTGAGCTGGTACCCAAGTTGGAAGACAAAGCCCTTTACCCTTCCCTCTCCTTTCCTCAAGCCAAAGGGATCTCTACCAGTGGCTACCACTACCCCAGGCCTGTGGCAGCACCACTGATGTTTATTCAAGGCCCAAGTGCTCTTTAGTCAGCAGGTCTGGGCTCTCCCTTCAGGGCAGCAGCGGGCTCCCTTCAGGTCCAGGGTGGGTCTAGAAATACTGTCCAGGAACTAAGGCCTAGATCGGGGACCTTAGGAACCTGCTTAGTGCTTATTTTAATGTGGCTGAGCTGGTGCCCAAGTTACAAGATGAAGTCCCCTTTACTCTTGCCTCTCCTTTCCTCAAGCAGAAGGGATCTCTCTCTGTGGCCACCACAGCTGGGAATGCACTGGGCCACACCTGAAGCCAGTACAGTCTGTGGCCCATGACGAGTACTGTGTGGGTACCACTGATGTTTAATCAAAGCCCAAGGACTCTTTGGTCAGCAGGTGATGAATATGCTGCCAGGACTGGGTCCTTCCCTTCAAGACAGTGGGTTTCCTTCTGGTCCAGGCTGTGTCTAGAAATGTTATCTGGGAGCTAGGACCTGGAATGGGGGCTTCAGGAATCTGCTTGGTGCTTTATTTTACTGTGGCTGAGCTGGTATCCTAGTTGCAAGACCAAGTCCTCTTTACTCTTCCCTCTCCTCCCAGAGCTGTGAGCTGTGCTGCCTGGGGTTGGGGGAAGAGTGGTACAAGCACTCCCTTGGCTGCTCCAGCTGGTGTCTCACTGGGTCATGTGCACCCCAAGTCCACTGGCTCTGAGCCCAGCACAGCACCAGGACTTGCCCAGAAACTGCAGCCCTTGTGACCTAGACTCTTTCAGATTTACGTAGGACTCCAGAGTGCTTTAGCCCACAGAGGTAGGGCTTGCTAGAACTCAGATTCTCGCTGGAATGGAAGATTCCTCTCCGGCTAGGGCTGGTCTAGAAGCTCCTTCTATGGGTGCTGGCTGAATTCTGTCCTGTGTTGCTTTCTGCTGTGTTGGGACAGCACCAAATTCCAGTGCAATCTCACAATCATTGTGCTTTCCCTCCCCCCGGGTGCACAGATGCTGTCTCTGTACCATGTGGTTGCTGCCAAGGGATAAGGGAGAGGGGGATGTTGGAGAGTCAAGACAGTCTCTCCTCCCGTCTCCGGTGCCTCTTTCCTTGATACAATGTGTTAAAACCAGGCACTGTGATCATTCATCTGATTTTTCATTCTTATGAAGATGCTTTCTTGTGTAAATAGCAGTTCCATTTGGTGTTCCTGTAAGGAAGCCATTGCTGGAGGATTCTTTTCGGCCATCTTGTTCTGTCTCCAGGTGTCTCCTCCTTTCCTTAGCCTTTGTCACAATTTCCCAGTGAACGACCCTTCTGTGCTGCCTCCCAGTGTGATATTTGATCATTCATCAAATATTCGTTAAATGCCTCCTGTGTGTGATGCTGTGTAGACACTGGGGGGTGCAATGGTGAATTAAACAGACAAGGTCCCTATTCCCATAGAGCTTATAGCCAGAACGTTTTGCACATGAAATATAATTGGAAAAAATTTTCATTGCATACAAAGAAACCCCACCCCAAACCCCAGATTACCTGGTAAATACACAGCTGTTTAGTAATGTTAATTAAAGGACTGTAGAAAAGGGACAATGATGTTTATTGCAGCATTTTTGTAACAAAATAATGAATATATTCAGACAGTGGAATACTATGCACCAGTTAAAGTAATGACCTAGCACAGATGTGTATCAGTGTGGATACATTTCAAAAACACAGTTAAAATGCAAGAGCATGATAAGCATAGTATTGAGGAGGACAAAGCATATTACCATGTTGTAAATGCAGTATAATGCAGATACAGTATAATCCACTGCAAAAGCACAATGTAGTATAACATTGTGTAAAAGGACAATACTATGTATTATCATGGACACATGCATGTATGGTAAAAGTGAAAAACCATTCAAGGGATGACCACATAGCAATTTTAGGATAATGCTTATTACTCTCAGAGGTAGGAGGGAAGATTGAGGCTTTAAAAAATTCTTATTAAAGTAAAAAGATTTTGCAAATGTGACAACGTTTAATTGTTGTTAAGTCTGTTTGGTGCATGATTATTTTTGGTGCTTTTCTGTACAGTTAAAATGTTTAACAATTAAAAAATTAAACAGGTGGAGCGATTGTGCTGTGCCACTTTTCTGCTTCTGGTGTGTGCACGTTTCTGTGTGCCTCCGGCTGGCATTTTCTATCACATTTTTGCTGTGATAGAGCGTGAACGTGATAGAGTCTTTAGAGATTCCTCTAAAGAAACATTGCAACCACAAGTATTTTATCTCTAAGGGAACCTGGGGGTTTGCAGATTAGCCTGGCTTCAGGGGCATTGTTCACAGCTCGGCAGCAGAGGGCGCTGCTCCATAGCAAAAAAAAAAAAAAAATGTGCGGTGAGGGTAGCCACACCAGGCAGCTCTCTCGGTGCAGGGCCAGTGCCTCCCAGGGAAGCACCGCTGCTCTCCCAGCTGTGGGAAAGAGGAATATTTAAGTGCGTGCAGATTCCCTTCTGCTTGTAGGAAGGCGCACAGAATCCAGCATTTGGAAGCATACATCGTGTTTCTCTGACTGTTCACAGCCTTGGCTGTTTCTGAGGCTAAGAATGCAAGAAATGGCACATGCCAATGACGTCTTTGCTACTGTGTCCATGAGCCTGCTGCTGACTTGTGGGGAGCTTTTTATAATGTTTTATTTTAGACTGAAGAGGTTAATGTGCAGGTTTGTTACATGAGTATATTGCATCATGGTGGGGCTTGGCCTTCTAGTGTACAGATCACTGTGGGAATTTTGTTGTTAAACTGACCAAGGAAACTTCCTTTTATTTTAGGTGGAAAAGGATTATTCATACCTGAAGGAGATATGTGATCACCAAGCCGAACAGCTAAGCAGAACCAGCCTAAAGCTGCAAGAAAAAGCATCAGAGAGTGATGCAGAGATCAAAGACATGAAAGAAACCATATTTGAATTGGAAGATCAGGTGGAACAGCACCGAGCTGTCAAGTTACACAATAATCAACTCATCAGTGAGCTAGAAAGTAAGTGGGGTCAGCCAGGTGTGGTGGCTCACACCTATAATCCCAGACTTTGGGAGGCTGGGGCGGGAGGATCACCTGAGGTCAGGAGTTTGAGACCCAGCCTGACCAACATGCTGAAACCCTGTCTCTACTAAAAATAAAAAATTAGCCGGGCGTGGTGGTGGGCGCCGTAACCCCACCTACTCAGGAGGCTGAGGCAGGAGAATCACTTGAAAGCGGGAGGTGGAGGTTGCAGTGAGCTGAGATCGTGCCACTGCAAAAGAAAGTAAATGGGTCAAGCCTAGGAGAAATGTGGAATGGACCTGAGTAGGACACTAAAGAAACCAGCAGCAGTGGGTGACTGGGGGAGGGTTTTTGACTGTATGTTGGCTGGGGTTTATGAAGTCTCTTATTTGAGTGCACTGTAATCTCCTAGGAAGAATGCCACCTAAGAAACAATCATTAATCTCTAGTTTAAAAACTAGAGATTAGGAGATCAATGACTACAGCAGTTGAAAACTGGGATGACAGAAGAAAAGACTGTTGAACATGAGTCAGCAGTATGTAGGTGATTGTGAAAAATAGAAATGCTTTTCATTTTGTTTTTTTAGAGGTCTCGCTCTATCACCCAGGCTGGAGTGCAGTGGTGCAGTTGTAGCTCACTGCAGCAATCAGAGCTCACTGCAGCCTCAAACTCCTGGGCTCAGGTGATCCTACTGGCCTCTCAAAGCACTGGGATTACAGGTGTGAGCCACGGTATCCAGCTGCAAATGTTTTTTGGCTGTACTGGATGTGCTGTGTGTGAGCCATGCTACTGCTGCTGTCTCTAGGCAGCCTGGTCAGCTTGAAGGCTATGTTAGGATACTTTAGCTGTGACTGTGAGAGTTCACAGGGACCCTTCCTAAGGATATTCTGCAGGGTAGGAGACAGTTATTCAGAAGAAATTGCTTGCCTGTCATCGAGTACTGACACTGTGTTGTCTCTTGGATCTGATAGAGATGGATGATAGGTGTCAGAGTGGATGAACAATGTGTGCTCTTGGTCTAAGGGAGAAAACAATTCCGCATGTGTCCCATTGGTGGGAGGATATCAAGTAACTTATAGATGTTTGCGACTTAGTTGCTGAAGAGACATCAGCATATGGCTTAGTTACCAACTCATTGTTTGCTTTGAATTGGGAAAGAAATTTTTAAAACAGTTTAAACGTTATCTTCTTTGTCCAAATAAGCCTTATCAAATGATCACATCTTATGTGTTTTCTTTTGTAACAACAGATTTAATGCACAAAGCATTTAGTCACACCGGCCATTACTAAGAATAGCTAAGAATAGCTTGGTCAGTTACCTGAGAATTTCCCTACCCAGTGCAGTCGATCCTCCTTATTCGCAGATTTCACATTTGTGAATTCACCTGCTTGATAAAATGTATTTTAACCCCAATACACAGAGCACTTCCACAGTCATTTTCAGACATGCACAGAGAAGTGAAAAGGTTGTGTCATCCAGTGCTTATGTTCCCAACTCAGATCAGACAGAGACACTTGGCCTTTTCATACTGTACATGCGTCTTTTTTACAGTCTGCTTAATACCATGCTTTTAACATTTTTGTGCTTATTTTTGTTTTCGGTGACTTTGCTATTTAAAATGGCTCTGAGTACAGTGCTACAGTGCCATCCACTGTCCCCAAGCACAATGAGGTTGAGACGCACCTACAGAGAAAACACGTGTGTTAGGGAAGCTTCATGCAGACGCAAGCTCTTGTCCTGTTGCACGTGAGTTCAGTGTTATTAAATCAACAATACAGTGCATCAGGCCAAGTGCAGTGACCTCATCCCTGTAATCTCAGCACTTTGGGAGACTGAGGCAGGAGGATCGCTTGAGCCCAGGAGTTTGAGACCAGCCTGGGCAACATAGTGAGACCCTGTCTTGACCAAAAAAAAAACAAAACAAAACTAGCCACATGTGGTGGCCTATGCCTGTAGTCCCAGCTTCTCCAGAGGCTAAGGTGGGAGGATCCCTTGAGCCTGAAAGGCTGAGACTGCAGCGAACCAAGATTGTGCCACTGCACTCCAGCCTGGGCAGTAGAGCAAGATTCCATCTGTAAAAAATAAAAAAACCAAACCAAGCAAAAAAAACCCAGTACAATGCATCAGAGAAAGGGAGAAGTTTGACAATATGTATATAAGACTGCCCTGAGACATGCTAAAGCGATGTGCTAAAAGCAGCCAAATTCATGGATTTGTGAGATGACAGCCAGTTTTAAAAAGCAGTGGGCAATATTGTTGTGTGGCTGAAAACCAGAGCAATGTTTGTTCACATCACCCAGGGTCAGGAAAATGGTAACTACCCTTCTTGGCTAGTGCTGGTTGGCTCCCAAGTTTCAAAAGGCCATAAGATGTGAGAAAGGTTAACCTTGCAGACAAGGCAGGTTCTGCAGATCAGGAGGCTGAAGAAGAATTTGACAATACTTGCTCAGTGTTATTCGGGAAGAGGGAAATGGGAAAGAGTCGGTTTCCATGGTTGATGAGCCTGGCTTGTTTATAGAGAGACATTGGCAGATAAGTCTATATAATGCAAATAGCATTTTAGTTGATGAGAATGTTGTGACCAGAGGCTTGCAGGAACCTAACCTGTATTTTTCCTAGGTACAATAGTTCAGTGTTTGCTGATTTGGTGTGCATGGCAACTCTCTGCAACTACCATGATTATTAGAATTGACTATATATTTCAGACATTGATGAGTTGGTTAGAGTGAGAGTTGACAGCACCTGCCCCATTTCTCGCTGGACATGACGCGCAGTAGAACTGTGGAACCTCAGCATTCAGTGTTGGTGCCATCCAGGCTGTTCTCAGGATACAACTGAAAACCTGGACGCCATCATCGTCAGTGTATCCTTCCAAACCCAGCACCGTGATTGAGAAGAAAAGTCAAAGAAGACAAGTTCTGTTCTGTTCGTTTTTGTTGTTGTGATCTTTTGCTATTGAAAATAGGGTTGTATTGTCCCTAAATCCTTAAAAGTCAGCACAGACACACCAAGAAAACCAGTGTATAATTAATGTCCACAGCAAAATTTAGACCCACCCCTGTGATTATATCATCATATATCCAAGACTGACAATAATACAAACCATCCTTTGAAAAACTTTTAAACTTTTTAAAAGGATATTGAGGTATTGTTAAGATATGCTTTTGCACAGAGACCCAGGGATACATAAATCCAGCCTAGACCAATCACTTCTTCCTATAAGATCCTGTTGGGAAAGGAATGGACTGAAAAATAAAGAGAAGTTAAGGAGTGTTTTCTACTGTGCAGCACTGATTCCCGACACAAACTCTCACTTCCCACTAGAACTAGAACTGCTGGGGTAGGACCTGTCCGTGGCATCTTTTTAGCTTACTCTGGCGATTCTGATTTGCATCCTTCATAGAAAACTAATGCTCTAGCTTAGAGCATGAGGACCTATTGAGGAATTTCAGCTCAGTGACTGACACCATCAGATTTAAATTTGAATGACTGATAGCTGTATGGAGAGAATTGGAGGCAGGGAGAACGAGGGGCTGCAGGTGTCCTTAAGTAGGGAGAGGTAGGCAAGCCACCTGGGAAGATGTTAAATGCACACATCCCCGGGTTCTGTCTGCCCTTGGAGATTCTGCCTCCATGTACCTGGAGTGTGGGACTAGAACATCGGTGCTTTTGAAAAGCTTCACCAGTGATTCAGAGGCTTAACTGTGATTGAGATCTACGACTCTAGAAAATGCTTTACAGATCACAGGAGGAATAAGCAGTCATATGCTCTGTTATGTGAAAGCCTCTATCTCACAGCAATAAGGGACACTCAGGATGATTGTGTGTGAGTGCGAGGGAGGCCGGGCTCGGTGTGCAAGTGTGTGTGGCCGTGGAGGCCTCTTCCCATCGTGCTGCTATTTGGTTGTGCATCCTGTCTGCTGAGACTGTAACCTCAATACACACCACATATTTTCCAGATCATCCTGTTCTCTATCTCAGAGGAGCCTCTTGTGTCCATTCCCTGGTTTGCAGGGTAAATTGAAATTGCTAAAAGTTGCATTGAGAGTAGAAGGGATGGATTTGAATGCCTGTTGTGGCATCTGGAGTTGTGCTTTCTTTGTTACCTAGCTTATCTTCTCTTAAGAGTCTCACAGCTTTTCCAAGCCCTGTCTAAATTATTTATTTCTAGGTAATGTGATCAAGCTGGAGGAACAGAAGTCAGACCTGGAGAGGCAGCTAAAGACTCTGACCAAGCAGATGAAGGTGAGATGTGGGTGGGAGCCTTCACCACCATCTTCCTGTGTATTACCCCCTCCGAGGTCTAGATCACTGTCTCTATCCTGGTTTCTCTTGGAACATTTCCATGGCATGGTGGGCCCTGGAACTGTAAATTCTTGTTGTCAGGAAGTAAAATTAAAGCAGTCATTTGGTGTCAGGATGGAGAACTCTCATAACCTGAAGGTGTAATTCCCACCAGTGCCTTTTCCTAGAAGTGAGCCACTGTGAAAGCAGGGCCTCACCAAGCACTGCTGGCATTCTTTCTTGGTGACCAACATGGAGACTCTGGGGTCCCTGCCCAGGCACCAGCCCTGGCAGGTGTCTGACACAGGGGTGGGCTCTGGTATTTTCAGGAGGATACCGAGGAATGGAGGCGGTTCCAGGCAGATCTGCAGACCGCGGTGGTGGTGGCCAATGACATCAAGTGTGAGGCCCAGCAGGAGCTGCGCACTGTGAAGAGGAAACTGCTGGAGGAGGAGGAGAAGAACGCCCGGTTGCAGAAGGAGCTGGGGGATGTGCAGGGCCACGGCAGGGTGGTCACCAGCAGAGCCACCCCTCCGTGAGTCTGGTGGGCACCAGGGCTGTGCTTGCTTCTCACTTAATCACTATGTGTGGGGCTCCTGGTGGGGATGGGACTCTTCATGTCTGTGCCAGGCTCTGCTATTTCCTTTCTGAGATCACCCTGAATTACTAGCACCACCGTACCACTAGGAACATTCTGTACAGTACCCAGTCCCTGCCATGCTGCAGCATAAAGGACTGCTAAGCTCCACACTTACATATAAAGGGCAAGTTCTAGCCAAGTATCCTGCTAGGTTAAAGAAGTCCTGTCTAGGATACTCCTTGAATCTTAGCATTTATTAATGCAAGGAGTGCACACTAATAAATACGAACCCACCACCTTGCACAGGTCACTCCCAGGCAGTGGGAGAGGCTGGAATCACTCCCGAGGGGAGGAGCCGCTGGAGAAAGACACATTCCTCCGGGCCCAGGGGTGTGCCTGCTTATTGAAAGCACCAATGAGCTATTTCAAAAGGCCTTGACATAACCTCCTTTATTAAAAAAGGGTGAGAGTGGAAAACCTGAATTTGGCTGATGTATGACATTCCCTTCTGCTCTTGATGGGGAGAAGCACACAGTGTATCAGCCCAGGGAGCTTTACTAACAGTGACATTTAAGAGGAAGGTATTCCCAAAGTGAATGCAATGGGAATTATTATCTGAAATTTAGATGGTTTACAGACAAACTTATGAACAATATTTTTTGCTTTAACTAATGTATTTACCCAATCAGGAATCAGTGTCCTTAACTTTGAGATTCTTGGATATTAGGAAATGATTTTGAATTTTTAGGTGTGTCTCAAATATCAGTCTTTAGATCAGATTTCCTGGATTTTGAATGTTGATCAGTTGGCCCTAATTTTTACATGCCTCCAAGATCACTGGCTAGCCCCTGAGCCTTTTGATCTGATGTTCTGTTATCATGAATTTCACGACATTGGAAAGAGGAGATTTTTCAGAATTCAGTTGTGATTCTCCTGTCAATTCTGCTCCAAGTAATTCCTTATTTCTTTGTTTATGACTTTTACATAAAATGGCCTTTGGGGAAGGATGAAGATCAGATGTAGCTGGCCCCACAATTCACTGTTGAATAATGAACATCAAGATCATTATTTTATTTAGTTATTTATTTTTAGAGATGGGGTTTCACTATGTTGCCCAAGCTGGACTCGAACTACTGAACCCAGGAGATTCTTCTGCCTCAGCCTCCTGACTAACTGGGACTATACATGCACCAGAAAGATCATTACTTGATAGCCAGAGCTCTACCCTCTGGACACCAAAGGATGTGGATTTTAAGTAAAGGTAGAAGGAGAATAGGAAAACTAGATTTTGCAGGGTTCCCTATTGAAACAGTAGTGAGGCCATTCTGGGTGGCCTCTGTGTCTGCTTTTGTTTGTTTGCCTCTGTCTTGCTTCTCTATTGTCTGTCATTGGAAGAAAATCTGAGTCAGAACTTGTGTTGCTTCACATGGACGTTAGTTTAATGATAAATGGTAAAAGACAAGTCCTGAGTTTCTGTGGTGGCTCCAAATAGGTTCTTGTATGAGATGCTGCATTTCTTACGTATATTCTGAGATACAGGCCAGGTTCTTGTATGAGATGCTGTGTTTCTTATGTATATTCTGAGACACAGGCCAGACCGTGTAGCATGAACCCTGATATTCTAAGAAAGCTCCGCATATGTCCTGGCAGTTTAGGACTCCCTATGCTGCATCCTGCATCTTCAATCTTAATGTCACCTTTTTTTTTTTTTTTTTTTTTTTTAAACACAGAATGTTTCTTTTTTGATTTTCCGGCGATTACAAACCTACCTGCCGATCTAACAGTTTGGATTGGGATAATCCAATCCATATCAAATGTTTTTTGATAATCCCTTATCAGAAAACATTTCAAAATTTTAGAATGGACACCAATGAGAACATGGCATGGTACTGAAATCAGGCATCAGAACATTTCTGCCTGTCAACGCATTTGGCAGGAAGTCAGACAAGAGCTGGTGATGCTGGTTTCTTGTCTGATTTTGCACTTCTCTGGCAAGCTGCCCTCTCTAAAGAGTTGACTATGTGGCAGTTACTCGCTGATGGTTCAGCCACTTCCACACCTACCCCTTGAGCAAGACTTGAAACCAACTCACACCCTCCAAGCTCCGGAGGCCACCTAGTGTTTCCATCTTGACTGAGTGAGTTCTTGATTGAAACTCAGTTTGACTTAGACAGTCATCTAATGAGAACTCAAAAGTCCTTCTTGGTTCAGCCACAGCCAAAGAACTTGCAGAGCATTCTCTGACGAGGTCCTCAAGGACAACTGAGAGAAGGTAAGATCACCCAAAAAGCACCTGGATCCCGACATGGGGTTACCCGGTTCTTAAGCTCTGTTTGCGTCAGTGGGCCCTTACAGAATTGGTTGCAGCCAGGCTGATAGGCATGAGATGAAGCACCTGGGCAGAAATGCAAGCCAGCATTCATTGCTGGAACTCAGTAACTAAACACTGGGATATTATCTAACTCATCCATGATCTTCAGTCCTGTTACACTTTCACAGATATTTTTATTTCAGTCAGAATAACTGATGTTAAGGTATGTGGGGAAGGAAGGCGGTAGCCTCATCTTTGCTGTCAACCAGCAATATCTCACTCCCAGCGTCATGTTTCAGCCAACCAGTAACATCTCATTCTCAGCTCTGCCTCCTGCCTCTGTTAAAAGAGGTAGGAAGAGGGGGTCGTTTTTGAGATCCCTTTAAGCTCTGCTGTTCTCTGGACTGGTTAATTAGCTGACCTTTCGCTGGTGAGAGAATAAGAAACTCCAGTGCCAGCCTTAACATTATTCTGGTGCAATACTTTGAACCTCTTTGACACAGTGGCATCTCCATATCTTAGTTGTGGCTTGTGGGCCTGATCTTTCTCTTCCAGAAACGTGAACAAACCAGTGTGTTTTTGGGGACCTAAAAGTGATCTGTTTCATTGGACACATATAATGTAATAGATGAAAAGATAATAACTTTTTCAGCTCTGGCTCCTCCCAGTGTTGAAAACTCCCAATCAAGAAAAAGGCTTCGAAATGAAAACTCTCTCTGAAATGAACCCGTCAGATCTTTTTCCTGAAAAGTTGAGTCCTGGGGCCTGGCAAAATCAGAAAAAACACAGGCAGCTCAGTGTGATATATTGTGCCGCATACAAGCTTTCTAATGAAAGACATTGTTCATGAGCAGCGCGTGGCCCAGGCTTCTCAAGCAGCATCAGGGAAAGACCTCTGTTTGTGGCATTTGTTTCTCTTGTTCTGAAACAGCAAATGCCATTACTTTGAGGGTGATTTATCTGATTCTTTCTGTGTTTGTCATATAATACCAATAAGCATCCATGGAAAACATCTTTAAAAGAGATAATTAAACACACTTAACATCTGTGCCTAATTAATGCTGTTGGTTTCTAAATAGCATGTCTGTGATTCGAATGTGTTTTGTTTTGCCTGCACCACAAGTTCTTGCATTGTCGCCTCTTGGAGGTGAGCAGTGTGGCAGCGCAGCACGTGCAGACTCCACTGGAATTGGCTTAACTCCGTGTATGCACATCCGTGTCAGCCCAAGTGTCACTGTGTGTGCCTGTGCTGCCCTCTGTGTTGCTCTGATGGCTCTAATATTAGGGTCACAGCCGCTCAGCGTGTGTTCTCCAGCTACAACGGAGAGGGAAGGGCAGAAGTTGGAGGTATAGATTCTTTAAGATCCCTTTTCCAGCTCTCTCGCCACAGAAGCTCTGATACTGGGCCCCTCTCCCAGGTGGAGGGGGCCGTTCTCCTGAGGATTCTTAAGCAGTTTCTGAACAGACCTCACTTTAGCACCCATGATAGCATGATGGACAGGGGTCTCCAGCATTTAATTTGACGCTTGATGCGGAACCTGGTCCTCTCATGTGCCCTTTTTCCAGCCAGCATTATCTGTTCACTCACACCTAGTACTCTTTTTTTTCATAGTTTAAATGTACATTTATGTCATTAGACACACAGTTTATAATCTAAAGAGCTGTGTCTGCTTCTCTGTTCCCTGACCCCTGTTTTTACAGATTTCAACAATGTGGACATAAGCTTCCCTTAGACCTTTAGGATTTTTAGGTTGCAGTTATAAAAGCAAGAAGGTTTTTTGGCCTTGACAGTGGAGAGAAGCATGCGCCTCTTTGTAAATTCTGGAGGGGCCCCTGGGTGTTCATCCTGGACATCTCTGCTTCACCACACAGTTCTTTGTCGGAGAAGTTCTGGTGGAAGGAGCCTAGTACAGGCATTTGCAGTCTATTTTTTTTTTTTTTAATGTCCAAAAACCTTTGGCTTCCAAAAAATTGGAACAGTAGGAATTAAAACCCGTTGGCCTATCTTGGACATTAGCTTTTCCCTGTGGGACAGTGTAAGCTGGAAATTCTTGCGTTTGTGAACTAAGACTGTATTGCCTTAGGTAACTCCTTTACAGCCTCTCCCTCCCGTTTCTATTTTCACAGCTCCCTGGGCTCTGTCAGCTAGCAGAGCATTTGGTGGAAGAAAGACAGCCCAGCTCTTGCCATGATTGGGAGCCGCAGCCATCTCTAGATGAAAGGGGGAATGTGTAGAGGAGAAATTGCCTCTTTATAAAGAGCCCAGTTGTCTCCTTGTGACATTCTCTGTTTCTCAGAGTCATTGCCGTCAAGTCTCTGCTTTTTGTCCACATTTTGGGATCAGCTCACTGCATGATCAAAGATGATGTTTCCCTCTTTTTACTTTTCCTCAGAAGATTCAGCCGTCTTTTATTTGGAGAATAAAATGAAGTTGTTCTGAAAAAAACAAAGTACAAGTCTTATGAAAAGTTATTTGCAACTGGAGTGCTGAAAGGGCGCAGTGGCAGAGCAGATGCAGAGCTGGGCACAGCACAGGCCCGAGTTCTTTTGTTGTTGTTGTTGTTGTTTTGTTTTTTTTGAGACAGAGTTTTACTCTTGTCGCCCAGGCTGGAATGCAACGGTGCGATCTCGGCTCACTGCAACCTCTGCCTCCCAGGTTCAAGTGATTCTCCTGCCTCAGCCTTCCAAGTAGCTGGAATTACAGGCACCTGCCACCATGCCCAGCTAATTTTTGTATTGTTAGTAGAGATGGGGTTTCACCATGTTGGCCAGGCTGGTCTCAAACTCCTGACCTCAGGTGATCGCCTGCTTCAGCCTCCCAAAGTGCTGCGATTACAGACATGAGCCACCGAGCCCAGCCCCTAAGGCCCAAGTTCTACTTTTTGGCGTTCATTTCTCTGCTTCCTTTTGATCATGATGTCTGATCATTTTGGAATTCACATTACTCAAGGCAAAATAGGAAGCCATCTGCATGATGTCATATTCCGAAGAAGTCAGAAAGTTCGTCAAGTTGGAGCTTTATTCTTATTGCCCAGGCTGGAGTGCAGTGGTGCGATCTTGGCTCACTGCAAGCTCCGCTTCCTGGTTTAAGCTATTCTCCTGCCTTGACCTCCCAAGTAGCTGGGACTACAGGCACGTGCCGTCACACCCGGCTAATTTTGTATTTTTAGTAGAGACGCGATTTCACCATGTTGGTCAGGCTGGTCTCGAACTCCTGACCTCAAGTGATCTGGTCGCCTTGGCTTCCCAAAGTGCTGGGATTACAAGTGTGATCCCCGTGCCCGGCCCCTTCTGTGGGGTCTTGATTGAGCCTCTTCACTCGGAGACTGACTTCATTACCTCGTCTGAAACAAGGTGCCTGCAGGCTTTGGGTTGATTTTCAGAATCTTGCTGGGTTAAACATAAGGAGATATTTGATCATAAAGGATGTTATTAAGCCAGATAGGTAAGCACGGTGACAATGGCAATAGAAATCTAATGGAAAACGATTGAATGACAACTACACCAAAGTTTCGTGGATGAAACTCACCCCAGAAACTTAGCGTTCAACTCAGAGTGATACACAATTCAAAATGTGATTTAAACTTCTGGAAATATGTGTGTTTGTGAAGATCCAAATCCAATTCAGCAACCTCCATCAGGCAGAAACCTCCTGCAATTCTCACGTGAGGAACTGGTTCACAGTGTACACGGCATGGAGCTACTAGCGACGTTATCCAAAGGATGAGACAAGACAAGAGTTACAGTCTAATAAAAGGAAAATTAGGAACAGGAATGCTCTTTAAACTCAGGAAGATCTTTTGGGGTATCAAACCGTACAGCACAGAATCACTAGAAAAATTAGTGTGGCGTGAGAAGAGTCATTGAGGTCTTCTCTGTAAAAATAACTTAGATACTTGTGAGTAGGACTGAAATTTATATTTTGGGAGCTCTTTACCTCAGATTCAGAGTTCTTAGGATTATTTAAAATTCATTTGCTGGATGTTTTCAAATATAAACAATAAGGAAACTGCAACTTCAACTTAAAAGGCACTGCTGTATTTGCACCCCATATTTTGACCTGTTGTTAGGTACTGTTGAATATTTTTATCTGTAAGCCTTTATGAAGTGCAAAATAAACATGTTCTTATATAGAAGCATCTGCTGCTTAGTTTTAATCACCAGCTACGTTTCTGCAGGGACCTTATGTCGTTTTGTTCTACATTTTTTTCTGAATACAGTTTCAGAACTTCAAAGCCACATCAAGTAACTAGAATTTGAAGCAGAAAAAAGCTGGACTGTAAGTTGTGAATAGGAGGGTGACATGGAATATGAACAATTTCATTAGTAGAACAAAAGGGCATGGAGTAAAGGTGCTAATTTTGCACAAGTTTTTAAAACTCTAGGGTCTCGGAAAATATAGTACGGACTTAAAGTCTAGATGTGTTTCATTGACATTTAAATATGAATAGATTGGTGATTTAATGTATTGGATTTTTTCTTAATTATGAAGTAATATTTAGGAATACTAATAACAGAATGGAGATGTGTGAAGAAAAATATTAATCTTTCTTCTCCCTCAGTACCACCTTTGAGGAAATCAGTGTTAACAGTGTGTACATTTTTTCTTTACCAGTAAATATGTATAGGATTCATTTTTATATTTTTAATAAAAATTGGATTATATTCTATTCAGTACTCTGCACCTTTACTTTTTATTTTATATGTCATAGGCATCCTTCCAGGTCAATACATGCAAATCTAACTTATTTTAAGAGCAACATGACCTTCCACAGGAAGGACATGTCCTGGAATATTAAAATATTGTCTTACTAATGCACAGCAAGGTTATAATTATTTTCTTTATGAGTAATGCTGTAATAGCAGTCCTTATTCATATAGTCCTATGTAGTTGTGGTTTTATTTTTATAGAATGAGTTTTTCGAAATACTATTGCTGCTCTAAAGTATACGCACATTTTTATTTTAATAGATGTCTCCAGTTACTCACCTGAGTGCTGTGACATTTCACTCTTGAACATGCCCATCTCTACACAGCCTGAGCAGTGGTGAAGAGCCTTGATCTTATTTTTGCCAATAGGATAATAAAAAAATACTGTCTTTTTAGCTCTTTAATTTGCATTTCTCTAAGCATTTTTTTTTTTTAAGACAGAGCCTCACTCTGTCACCTAGGCTGGAGTGCAGTGGTACAATCATGGCTCACTGCAGCCTCAACCTCCTGGACTCGAGTGATCCTCCCACCCCAGCCTCCTGAGTAGCTCGGACTACAGGGGCACACCACCATGCCCAGCTAATTTTTTTTTTTTTTTTTGGTAGACATGAGGTCTCAACTATGTTGCCCAGAGAGACTGATACTGAACTCCTGGGCTCCAGTGATCCTCCCAACTCAGCCTCCCAAAGTGCAGGGATTACAGCCATGAGCCACCATGCCCAGCCCTTTCTAAGCATATCTTTGTATGTTTACTAACCACTGCATTTTCTAAGAATTATTAGTTTTGCAACTTTTCCCTGTTTTTTCGCTGAGCCGATTGCTTTTTTCTCATCAGCTTATAAGTCAGTATTTTATAAGGGATGTGATTTTATCCCCTATATTATGAACCTTTATCATCTTTATCATATTTATCATGATATGGCCTTATCATCTTTATCATAGAAAATTTTGTATTTTTATGTAATGTAAACTGTTAGTGTTTTCCTTTATTCTTTTTTTTTAAAAGATTCCTTCTCCCCAATGTTATACAAATATGCTGTTAAATGTCTTCATCTACTTGATGCACACACACATGCAGACCATTCGATCCACCTCTCTTTATTTAATTTGATGTGAGATGTGATTCTTTTTCTCCCACTGGGTAGCACTGTGTATTACCAGAGTCATCCTTTGTCCATTGAATTCAAATCCCACCTTTACATGGTTTATTTCATCCACATTCAGAGAGACCTGCCCTAGATATGCTCCAATTTCTTTCTCTTTTGAGTTAGTTCTGCTTTAAAATATTCATGAATTATTAGATTACTTATATTACTTTTAACTCATCCTTTCATTTAAAATTTTTATTTTATTGAATTTTAAGGCAGATGGTATCAGTGTTGAACTCTGTCATGAATTTACAAATGCCGGTCCTCTCCTGAGTGCAGTTTCCCTTTCACTTTGTATTATGAACTGTTTGCATTGAGCAGGGCATGATTTTGCCTGTCACCTTCTCTTGCTGAAGCAGATTCAGGTGTGGCAGGGCCTGACATTCGCCCCAGGTCCGTATCTGGATTCTGCTCAGATCACTGCCTTTGCCTGACAGTGCTTCGGGTCTTCTTCTCATGACTTAAACATGTTGGGAGGCTCTTGAAGGTACATTTATGTTACATATTGGGAGGTACTGAAGCCCAGGTAGAGACGAGACGGGTGAATGTCTAGTGGGAAATTCACGTGTGCCCAGTTTCTTCTGTGCTTGGTGAGCCTGGAACACAGAGCCAGCTCTCTGGATCTGTGTGTGTACCCCTCATCCATTTTAGGTGCACACTGTGGCTCTTCCCGCCCTGCCCCTTGTCACTACTGCCCTTTATGCCTGGGGTAAACCAACCTTGGTCTCGTCGAATGTAAATTCCTCTTGTTCCTGATCCTTTGCCAGAATGCCCTGCATCTCTCTGGGCATCTCGTGCTCCTCTCCGGCCCTGGCCCTCTAGGGTGGGAGACATTAGTTGGGGTTTGCCCATATCTCCATTTTCTTTGGAAGGGAATTGGGGGAAAGCCCTTGGTATTGTATTTTCATTTCCCCGACCATGTACTCTGTATTAGCAGAAGTTCTTCAAAATCTAAGCCATGTCAATGATACTCGACTACAAGACTTTTACTATCTGATTCTTATTGTTTGGATTTGTAGATTAAGATGCTGGTATTCAAATTACTTTCATATCCTGTTTGTTTTTATTGTTATATATGCTTTTATTGAAATTTGAAAGTGAAATTTAGAAGATATTGTTTGACACCTAAGAGACAAAGTACTTCATAATTTCTGTCTTCAAATAGAGTGAAAAACTTCTGTTAGATTTGTTTTGTGCAAAGTAAGTATTTAGAGAAAATTACATTCCAGACAAGGGCATAGAATGAGCAGAGGCACAGAGGCAGGACATAAAAGTAAAAAGCTTCAGGTGAATAGTCCAAAACTAGACGGGCAGAGGGGAGTCTTGGGAGATTAACTGAAAGACCTGGGGTTGGGCTTCGTTCAGGTGTTCAGGAAAGAGCCCGGCAGGCGTGAGCATGTGGTTGACACACAACCTGCCCTCTTCACAAATATTAATCTGCCAATTGTGAAGGTGGCAGTGGTGCCATGCAACACCACCCAAATGGAGTTAACCTTTGAATACTTTAAAAATCATCATGTACAGGAGCTCACCTGTACCTGGATCAGAATGAACAATGACATAAAGTGGTGTTTTGAGGAAGTAAATGCTGTACACCATCACTGACATTTGAAAACTCTGCTCTCTAATGTAACAAGGAAAGCAGCAAATTAGAAAGGTTAAATAAAATTTTAAAGGGAAATAATTACAGACACATATGTATATGTGCTTAATTGACAAGGTAAGGCATAGAAGGCAGACCGACATTCAATGAGGAGGGCCGTGCGCCTTGCTATTCTCCATGGAGACACTGCCTGCTTATGGAGTGTGCGTCACCTGCTGTGTGTGATACAGCATCGGGCGGTCTGGCCTACAGCTGTCATTCTCTGGTATGGGTTGCCACCTTTTAAGAGCAGATTATTGTATCAAGATAGGAACATTGAAATAACTATTGGTAGTATTTTAAAAATATACTTAAATTTTAGGAAGAAATACCATCAGTATTATTTCTAGAACCTTGTATACCTCACAGAACATTTATGCATTATAGAAAATTTGAGAAAGGCGTGGCCAGAGCTGGATTTGCATGCCAGATTCACCATTCATGAACCATGTGACCATGGTCAAATTTTCCTCTAAGGGATAATAATATCTAGGAGTTTTGTTGAAAATTAAATTAGATAATGTTTTTAAGATACATGGTACTGTGCTTGTCATATGCAGTGGAGTTGTACACATTCATCATACTTGTTTTGCTGAAATTATTGATTATTATCATAGTTTTATATGCTGGGAGCAGGTAGAACACATGCTTCATGTTTGTTGTTTTAAGCGTGGCCCCTAAACACAAAGCAGCTATTTAATCTGTGATGTAACAGAGAGCCAACCATGAAAGGCTGGAGGGAATGTGAGTATGTGAGATTGCTGCAGAGATGGTGTGTTCGTAGATAGTCATGTTTACAAAAGCATGTACTTTTGAGTGACTCAAGTTATTTTCATGGCTTATTTTACTACATGTGTGATTGTTATTTTACAGGTTGACTCTAGAATCTAACATCAGCCTTAGAGGCAGTAGCAAGCCTTGAACAAGTGTTTCTGCAGCAGTGGTACCTTGCAGTTTTTCCTTTATTTAATGCTAAGACATACCTGGCTGTATGCGTAAATATTTCTTAATACTCATTACAGAATACAGAGTTTTTATTCTTCCTTGGAATGGAGGAAATGTAATCCTTCATTTATTGCTGATGCTGTTACTAATCGATCCCAGCCAATTCTAGAATAGGCTGGTGTAAGAATTTTTAACCTCATTTATGATTAAAGTACATACTAATAAGCCAATAGCATTCTTAATAACCATTTTCTTTGGTTATTCATTTCAGGCTTTCTTTTTTGAATCCCTCACACACACACACACACACACACACACACACACACACACACAGAGACACCGCCTGCCCCCTCCATCACTGTTATATAACACAGTGGGTATTTCTGTACTCAAATAATACAGAGTTTTCTTGTATTGACTCTTACTGTTCTAGCCAAGTAGACTGAGTGTTTGAAATATTGTCTTTGGATACCTGAAGGCAGAGGTAATTGATTCTTGTGGCCTTGCTTTTTAAATTTATCATTTGATATTTTGAATCGCAGATAAATTTAGATAACTGAAAGGAATAACCTCAGCAGAATGTAGGCTTCTCTATTTTGTTCTTATTAAATTATCAAAGAATGAAATGTAAAATGAATTACTTAAAATGATTGTCCTTGGAGGCCTTTGGTACTGAGTCATTTAGATGGACTGGTAAGCAGTTGGCCAGGAGCAGTGGTTCATGCATGTCATCCTAGCACTTTGGGAGGCCAAGGCAGGCAGATTGTCTGAGCTCAGGAGGTTGAGACCAGCCTGGGCAACATGGCGAAACCCCGTCTCTACTAAAAAAAAAAAAAAAAAAAAAATTACAAAAGATTAGCCAGGTGTGGTGGCGCTTGCCTGTAGTCCCAGCTACTCAGGAGGCTGAGGCATGAGAATCGCTTGAACCCAGGAGGTAGAGGTTGCAGTGAGCTGAGAGTGTATCACTGTACTCCAGCCTGGGCTACAGAGCGAAACTCTGTCTCAGGGGAAAAAAAAAGAAGGTGGCCCATTTTGTTTGTTGATGACCTTCATGAGAATGGCTAGCACAGACAGAGGAAATTATTTTCTGCTCAAACCTAACCTGATTGCATTCTCTTTCTGCATTTTCACCACCTGATTTTATTGTATGGGAAAGTATGAAAACCAGTTCCTTTCAATAAACCTTTAAAAATTATTTTAAAAACCCAACCTCCTACAGTTTCTGAAGTGCCTGATAGTTTCTTCCAATGAAGTTTTCAGTTTACTGATTTTTTTTTTCACTCATAAGAAGGGACTGTAGAGTGAAGATTGTAAGGCTTAACAGGTAAGAAGTTGGCCAGGTGCAGTGGCTCATGTCTGTCATCCTAGCACTTTGGGAGGCCAAGGCAGCAGATTGTCTGAGCTCAGGAAGTTGAGACCAGCCTGGGCAACATTTATTCTATTCATGTTGTTTACAGAGCAACAGAAGAAAGCTTAGAGAATTAAGGACAAATAAATTCAACTGTAGAAGCTTATGAGGAGCTAGATTAATTTTGAAATGATCAGTAAATAACTATTTTATTTTCTGATTTATTTTAAACTTCCACTGACCTTATTGAGATACACTTCCAGAAACATTCTGTTTGAACTATTCTCATAAATTAGTCATGTTGCAAAACAGCTGTGGCAATATGATACAATGAAGAGAGCAGTGATTTAGCAATGAGAAGATTGGGAGTTATTGTGTTGACTCACAGGGAGATCACATGACATGCCAAAGTCCCCTAGATGAGGAAGCCATGCATGAGAGGATTGAGGATTGGGTCAATGATCTATCATAGAATACTTTCTATGAGTCTAGAAGCCTCATGAAGAACATGCCAGCAAACCTGGGTGAGAGCAGGAGCTTCACCTTGTGCAGAATTGCAGTGTGATTTTAGAGTACTGTTACCACTCTTATGCTTAGAAGGCAGAGTGTCTGAATCAGGATTCTGTCATGTGTAATGGATCGCACTCTTGTTGGCTTAGGCAGAAAGGTGTTATATGGTTTGCAGAATTGTTGGGAAGGCTGAGCTTCCAGGAGCAGCTCCTAAAGTCCACACAGAACTGAACCACCAGGGAACCTGCTCCCTCCCCCAGGAGAGGAGCCTTAACTTCAGAAAGCTGCCCATCCAGTTGGAAAGCTGCCGCCGCGGTTGCCAGCACCATAGCATCTTGTCTCTTCTACAGTCTCTGTCTACATAGTGAATGCCCTGTGCCCTGCCTCTCTTCCTCTGATCCAGGTCCCACTTCAGGTCTTGCCCAAGTCTTTCTCATTGGTAGAACTTAAATCACACCCAAAATCCCAGCTGCAGGAGAGCTGTGAGATTTCATCTTTCCAAACTCTGTGTACTGCATGGCGGTTGGAGCACATATCGGCAGCCAATCCACTGCATTCACCATTGACAGTAGACGAAATATTTGTGATCAATAACATTTGCATTTTTTCAGAAAAAATACACAATTTGCAAAGTAGCCATACACACTTTTTATTTGAAGCTAATATCAAGTCACTCTACATATAAAAATAACTATTTCTGACCATTTCCCAAGAAAACAACTCTTCTAAAAATTGAGAACAATGCCTACATTATTTCCTAAAGATGCAAAGTGGTAGAGAAAACAGGATGTTAAATTCAGAATTTTCCTTCCAGCTTCGTTTATTTTCTCCACATCAGTTCTGTTTTCCTCTGTGTCTTTTTCTCCCATGGGGATGTCCTCCACCTTTTCAATCTGATTTGCTCTTTGCCATGCAGACCTGTGGATGAAGAGCCAGAGTCCCCCGAGGTCGATGCTGCTGGTCGGTGGCCTGGTGTCTGTGTTAGCAGAACATCTCCAACACCCCCGGAGTCGGCAACCACCGTTAAGTCACTTATCAAGTCATTTGACTTGGGACGCCCAGGTATTTGATCACAGTTTTTCTATAAGCAAAGCTCCAAATTCAAACTTTGGCCCGACATTTGATATGTCTACTGTCTCTACTCCACCCTGGCCCTATGTTGTTACAACCACAAGGGCACTTTCCAGGTCCTACCACATGTAGCCACTGCATGCAGGAGCCTGGCTGAGGCTCCGGGGAGACACTGATGGAGAGACTGGTGCGTGAATAACACAAATGCAGCCTCTTCCTCTCTACCTCTTCCTTCCATCCAGTTCCTGCCTTGCTACCTTTCTTTTCTGCCTCTTATAGCCATTAAATTCAGGTCACTGCTATTTGCCTTTTTGTCATCGCATAAGAATTATGAGGGTCAGCTGGAGACTTCATCTCCTAGGAAATGAGGCATCACATCTGTGCACCTGGCCCTCTTGTAGGTACCCCGGCCATCCCCATCTTGCAACCTGCTAGACGTTTTTCTATCCGGTCTTGTACGTGAGCACCTGTGCTAATCTGTCACTCCTGATCTAGGTGTGTTCCCAGCTTTTCCTGGAATTGTCTGATGGTCTCACAATTCCCCTTTAGTCATGCTTATCTTCCTATATGAGAATGATGCATAGCTAGACTTCATACATATACTGTACACGTAAACATAGCAAATAGAAGAAACAGAATGTGCATCTCTCTACAGTAACAATATCTTTCTTCCCCAGACTGCAACAAACATGCCATTGTATTGGGAGACTGTAGTAAAAGTTAATCCTAGGATGCACCTGGTTGTCTCTGCTAAAATTGTTTGCACCTAAATTAGATTAAGACTAGGCTCTACATATTCAAAGACATGAAATGAATTAACAATTTGTACAAGAACTTTTCTGTTCCTTCCTTCTCTAGGCACCTCATTATTTATACAGTCTCTTTTTGCTCAGCTATCCTTCATCTAAGACTGACCTCCACTCAGCTGACTCTTCCCTTCTTGTTTCCCCAATGCAGCTCTAGTCCAGAGAAGAAAAGGATAATAGAGTAAATATTATGCTAAACACAGATACTCCTTAAGCCACCAAAAAAGTAACAAGAAATCAGGAACAACTATATGCTATTTTGAAGTGGAACAGCATATACATGTTCTCATGTTTTTTCTTGGCAGGTGGAGCTGGACAGAATATTTCTGTCCATAAGACCCCCAGAAGTCCCCTAAGTGGGATACCAGTGAGGACTGCTCCAGCAGCTGCTGTCTCTCCAATGCAGGTAGATGAGCCCCAGAAATAACCACTGCTTATGGTTTGCTGTGTATCCCTCTAGATGTTTTTCTTTACACATATTAGTGTGTGTGTGTGTAGAGTGTGTGTGTTTTGTAAATTGGATTACACTATGCATTATTCCAATACTTATTTCACTTTATCATTGGAATGTAAGCTTCATGAGGTCAGATATTTTTGTTCATTTTGCTTGCTGTTTTGTCTATAACATTGGCTGGCACACGGCCACATTGTAGTAGAAGTTCAGTAAATATTTGTTGAATGAATGAAGGAATATGTCTTCAAATTTTAACATTTGGAGAAACAATTCTTTTTTATAAAAGATTACATAATATGTGGTGATTTATTTAGCCACTCTTCTACTGATAGAAGTTAGGTGTTTTTGGATTTAACTTAATACAAAAAACAATACAGTGAAGATACTGATTCAAATTTTTGACTACTTATGGGGCTACTTTTTAAATAAGGATATATCAAGATTCATTTGTAAATATCAGAGATCACAGTAGTTAAGCAGAAAGGAATTTAATACAGGGCTTTTGGTACTGAGGGCTGGAGAAAGGTCTAGGCTGCACTGAGATTCCAGGAAAGGTTCCCAGAGCATCTGAAAGTTAGCCCATTATAAGGGGCTTCTGTTTCTGCCAGAATCAGGAAGTCTTTCTCTAGGTGCTTACCCAGGGACTGCCACTGCTACCAAGATCTAGGATCAGCCTTGTGACTACACTGCCACAGATGCAGTCCATGCCAGCAAAGCAGACTCTCTGCCTGCCCCATACTGACCAGAAAACGATGATACACTCCCCAGAACCTCTGCTCCCCTGCCACAGAAGAGCGAGTGCCTTCCCAGCCATGTTTTCCAGGAGAAGCTGCAGAAGGGAAGCCTTCCACTCCCTTGCACCTTCCAGATCCTCTGAGAGGGGGCCTGTTTGACAGAAGCTCGGCCACTTTATGAGCCAAGCTTTAAAGGAGTTTGCCAAGTACACCCTTTAGCTTCCCAGTCCCCTGTAGTCAATAGGTCACCCTACAAAGAGATAAGGGTGGAGTTGAGTGAGCCTGTCTTGAGATATACAAATTGATTCCTAGTAAAGGAAAATGGGGTCCTAGAAAAGGAAATGTATTTGACCTCTTCCAGCATGTTGAAAAACTTGATAGACACATTGCTCTTCAGTTTGCCCTCCCACTCGCTGTACTATTTTCTAAGAATTTTGACACTGTCTATAAATTTTGAAGATTAAGTAAATGAACAATAGTATCTTGTTTTACTTTATCAGTAAAGTTGAGCACTTCTTCATATGAACACAGGCCATTTATCTTTTGTATGTCTGTATGGAAACTTACATACTTTGCCTGCTTTTCTTTTGAAGTCTTTTTCCATTTTGTAAGAAGTCTTGATATATTGTGCTTTTTAACATTTTTTCATATGTAATTGTATTACCTTTGTTATCTTTTAACGTCATATTAATAGTTATCTTTTACTGAAGAGAAATTTTACATTTTTGTGTTGTGTTTTAAGATTTTGTTTTGTTTCCTGCCTTAAAATGTCTTTCTAGCTATTAGATGATTAAAATATTCTCCCTAAATATCTTAAGGAAGTCTTTTATTTGTTCAGTCTTAAAACTCATAGAAACATGGGTTTGGATTTAGATGTTCTTCCCCTATCTTAACTGCCTTCTGGAAGCAGAAGTAAATACTCTCTGGAGGACAATTACATCATCTAGATCCTTAAATTATAGCCACATTTTAAAAAGTACAATGTCATATAGTAACTTTAAAAAATACCAGGCATGGCTGGGTGCAGTGGCTCACACCTGTAATCCTAGCATTTTGGGAGGCCGAAGCAGGCAGATCATGAGGTCAGGAGTTCGAGACCAGTCTGACTAACATAGTGAAACCCCGTCTCTACTAAAAATACAAAAATCAACTGGGCATGGTGGTGTGCGCCTGTTGTCCCAGCTACTCGGGAGGCTGAGGCAGGAGAATCACTTGAACTCAGGAGGTGGAGGTTGTGGTGAGCCGAGATCTACCACTGCATTCCAGCCTGGGCAACAGAGTAAGACTCCATCTCAAAATAAAATAAAATAAAACAAAAAACTGAGCATACAAATAGATAATACCAAATGATGAAAAACCAAGAGAAAAAATAGGCAATAGAAACAGACACAGAAGATTCAGATATTGATATTATTAGACATAGACCCTAAAACACCTGAGATTAATGCTGTCAACAAAGTAAGTGACAAGGTAGAGAATTTCAGCAGAAAACCACAATCTATAAAAAAGAATCCATTAGAGATTTTATAACTAAAAATAAAATACCTGAATTAAAGACTCAATAAAGTGTAGCTGTAGCTTAAACAGTTAAAGAGAGACTTAAAGAACAGAAGACAAGTCAGTATAAATATCTGAACTGAAGCACAGAGAAAAAGGATAGGAAATAGAGAAAAGGACGTAAGAAACATACGGGATGGAATAAAAAGATCTCATGTGTAATTAGAGTCCCCTAAAGGGGAGAAAAAGGGCAGAAGCAATATTGGAAGGGCTAATGATCATGAATTTCCAAAACTGATAAAAGATGTCAAGCCCAGTTTCAAGAAACAATATGAACCCCAAGTGAGATGAGTACAAAGAAAACCACTTAGACACATGAGGTTAAAACTGCTGGAAATGAAAGAGAAAGAATCCTAAAAGCACCCAAAAGAAAAAAGACACCTTAATGTCAAAGGAGCAAGAGCAAAACTGACATCTTTCTTCTCAACAAAAATGATGGAAGCCCTGAAGACAATACAATGACATCTGCAAATTGCTGAAAGAAACCTGCTTTCCTTTACGTGGTGAAAATATGCTTCAAAACGCTGTACCTGGTGAAAATACCCTTCAAAGGTGAACACAAAAGAAAGATGCTTTCAGTCCAACAAAACCGTATGTTTTTTCGTAGGATACTTGCAGTGAAAAGACTATTTAAAGGAGTTCTGCATGGAGTTTGTTCTTTTAAAAGGCTGTTAAAATTCAAAACACCTGACAAGAAAAGCTAATGCAGAATTACCTGTATCAGGAATTTGTAAGTGGATACATCACTAAATATTTCATAATTATTAAAGCAATAGTAAGAGAATATTATATGTTACACTTAGTGCTATAAATTAGAAAATATTGATGAAACAGTCAAAATCTTAGAAAAATGTAACTTGCTAAACTTATATAGGAGAGAGTAGTAGAAAAGCTCAATCATCTATAATTTATATCTTTTCCTTAAAGGAAATGCCAGGCCCTTGTGGCTTCACCATGAAACCTCCGAAACATTTAAGGAAGAAATAATGTCAATCTTATGTAAATTCAGAGACTAGGAAAGAGGTCAGCATAGCTTTCATCCCTAATACTTGCAAGAGCATTAATAGACAAGAAAATTAAAAGGTCAGTCTTTCTCACAAACCTCTTTGCAAAAATCCTGAACAAAATCTTGGAAAACCTTATTCAGAGATAACATGACGAAGATCATGTCATGTTTGGTTTATTCCAGGAATGGAAGGTGGTTTTAACTATTGAAGCCAACCAGAGTAATTCACCACATTAACAAAGGTATAAAAAGAATATAGTCGACCGGGTGCAGTGGCTTATGCCTGTAATCCCAGCACTTTGGGGGCCAAGGTAGGTGGATCACTGGAGGCCAGGAGTTCAAGACCACTCTGGTCACCATGGCAAAACCCCAGTCTCTACTAAAAATACAAAAATTAGCTGAGTGTGGTGGCGCATGCCTGTAACCCCCAGCTACTTGGGAGGCTGAGGCACAAGAATGGCGTAAACCCGGGAGGCGGAGGTTGCAGTGACCTGAGTTCGTGCCATTCCACTCCTGGGCAACAGAGTAAGACTCTATCTTAAAAAAAAAAAAAAAAAAAGAATATGGTTATCTTAGTAGGTGGCAGAAAAATGTATTCAATAAAGATTAATATCTTTCTTGATGGAAATTCTTAGGAAACTAGGAATAGAAGGGAAATTCTTTAATCTGATAAAAGGTCTTTATTATATATCTATGGCAAATATCATACTTAGTGGTGGAATACTGGACGCTTTCCCACAAGATTGCAAATGGGATAGGAATGCCCCATATTGTCACTTTTGTTCAGCCAACTTCAAAAGCAAGATTTAAAACTACTTTTGAAAACTGTATACCATGACCATTATATTTTTGTGGGATGTGGATATATGGAATTGTGTTTAATATGCTATGAAGTAGAGCCTCTAAGAGGAAGAATGTTCTGGAAAGCCTCAGAATGGCCCTGCACAGACAAATGTACCAGGATGTTCATTGCAGCATTATTCCTAATATTAATATCAATATCATTATCAATAGAGAATCAGTAAAATAAATTATGGTAATGAAAATAGCTAAGAGCTACTGAATGCTTCCCATGTGCTGGGCTGTGGTTTGATTGTTCTAACTGAATTTAGCTCATTTAATCCTCCCATAACCCTCTGAGGTAAGTACCTTTAGTATCATTGCCATTTTATAGATAAAATAAGACACAGAGAATTAAGCAACCCAGGGTCTCCCAGGTGGGTGATGCCATCTGGCCCAGAGCCACTTGCTTGGCCTCTTGTGGCGCTTTTCATGGAAAGCTGCCAAGATGGTGGGTATAGAATGACCTCTAAGATACAGTAAGTGAAAGAAACAAAACGGTATATAAAACAGTGTAATGCTATGATAACATTTGTGTTTCTAGAAAAACAGAGGGTGTTTTTCAAGGTTTTTCCTTGAATAATATCACGCTGACTTGGATTCTGAAATGCTTTTTTAAATGGCAGTAAAAAAAATGCACCATGAAATCTACCCTATTAACAAATTTTGGGGTATTATTATCTCGAAGCACAATATTGTATGGCAGGTCTCTAGAGATTTTTTGTTTTTAATTTCGACTTTTATTTCAGATTCAGGGTGTACAAGTACAGTTTTGTTACATGGATATATTGTGGGATGCTGAGGTTTGGTGTATGATTGATCCCATCACCCAAGTAGTGAGCATAGTACCCAACAGGTTTTCAATCCTTGCTTCCCCCTCCTCTAGCACTCCCCAGTGTCTATTGTTGCCATCTTTTTGTCCTCTACAACATTTTTATCTTGCCTGACTGAAACTCTGTATCCACGGAACAGTTCCCCACTTCCCCTCCCTGAGGCCTCTGGGAGCCATCACTCAACTGTCTGTTTCTGTGATTTTGACTACTTTAGATTCCTCACGTACATAGAGTTATGCCACACTTATCCTTCAGTGACTGGCGTATTTGACTTAGCATAATGTCTCCAAGACTCATTTATGTTGTAGCATGGGACAGGATTTCCTTCTTTTTTAAGGCTGAATAATATTCCATTGTATGTTCTGTACCACATTTTCTTCATCCGTTCATCTGGTGGTGGACACTGGGGTTGCTTCCACGTCTCGGCTGTTGTGAATTATGCTGCAGTGAACATGAGAGTGCAAATATCTCTCTGAGATCCTGTTTTCAATTTTCTTGGATAAATACCTAGAAGTGGCATTGCTAGATCATTTGGTAGTACTATTTTTAATTTTTTGAGGAACCTCCATACTGTTCTGTGTCATGGCTGCACCATTGTACGTGCCTACCAACAGTACACAGGAGTTTCATTTTCTCCACCTCCTCACCAACACTTGTTCTCTTTCTGTTTTTTTTTTGATGATGCTCTTCCTAATAAATGTGAGATGGCGTGTCACTGTGGTTTTGGTTTGCATTTCTCTGATTGGTGATGTTGAGCATCTATTCATATACCTACTGACCATTAAAAATAGAATACTTATACAAACATCCTTGAATATACATAGAACATTCCAGGAAAGATATTCACAAAGCCAATTAATAATGATTGCCCTTGGAGAGAAGAACTGGGAGATGGGAAGGAAAAGGAGACTTTCTCTTCACTATTTGCCCTTTTTATTGCTTTTGAGGATAGTGTCTGTTGCGTGTATTAGCTATTCAAATAAATGAGTTAATTAAAAACTCCCCTGGTTATTCCACTATGTTTAAGAACTATTGCACACACACGCATGCACACACACACATCTGTGTTTGTTCTGTTCTTGATGTTATGAGCTCACCGTGCTGGTGCCCTCCTGGTTTTTACAGAGGCATTCGACTTACAGCAGTGTGCGGCCAGCCAGCAGAGGGGTGACTCAACGCTTGGACCTTCCCGACCTTCCCCTCTCAGGTAAATCCTTCCCGACCTTCCCCTCTCAGGTAAATCATGTCAGCAATAAAAACTTTTGACTTATCTTTCCGTCCAGTTAACTTTTTTCATTTCTTTGCATGAAACTGAGCTTAGAAAAATAATCAGTGGCATTTCTTGCAAGTGATTTCAACCCCTGAATAATGTACACGTCATGGACATTAGATGAAGCAGTGCAGCTGACAAAAGGAAAAAGCGTCTATCTCCTGCCAGCTGCACTTCTCAGTGTCCTTGTGCTAGGGAGACAGGCCCAATTTTGTTGTTGTTGTGTTCTTTTTCTTTTTTTAGAGACATGGTCTTGTTTTGTTGCCCAGGCTGATCTCAAATTCCTGACCTCACGTGATTCTCTTGCCTCAACCTCTCACGGTGCTGGGATTATAGGTGTGAGCCACTGTGCCTGACATGTTATTTTTTAACTGAATCTCAAGAGCATATTTTCTCATCTTTAAAAAGTAACTAAGGGAAAAAAAACTTCCCTGATTTTGAATTTGTCTGCTGCTTCCGCAATTCTTAAAATTTGCCTCTTTAAAGGTATTTGTCTTTTAGTGCAGTCCTCTTCCTGTTATTACACCGTGTGTGTGTGTGTGTGTGTGTGTGTGTGTGTGTATTTGTTTTGTTTTGTTTTAACTCAAATACTGGTTGTAAAGTGGAGGTTGCATTCAGCAGTCCCCGACCCCCATCACATTTGCGTTCACATCGCATCTCCTGTGTCACAGGCTGATGTGAAGCAGCCTTCAGGAAGGAACATGTGGGCTTGAGTCTCAGCACTGCTGCTCAGCCTGGCTTTGGCCCCATCACCCCACTTCTCTGTGCTTTCATCTCCTCATCTCTAAAATGGAAATAATCCGGTCCACCTCCTAGGATCATATCAAGGATTGAGTTAGCATGTTAAAGTGCCTTGAACATGCTGGGCATGTGGCGAGCACTGTGGAAGTGTTTGCCATGCACATCTCACCTGCTGTTCTCTGCTGACCCAGTTCACCTGCCCAGAACTAAAAGGACAACAGTGCTTGAGCCTAGTGGGAGGTTAAGGTTGTCCAGAATATGGGCCTTAGAACCTATGTATGTGTCTATGTGGTCACTGTTAGGAAATAAAAAAGGCAAAGAGAACACTGAATGGACTATTTACTGTTCCCTGTAGGAAGGATAGAAAGCCAAAAGTCTGGATCACATAGACAGAAATCCTTTTGTTTCTAAGCATAAAATAAAATTTCTACAGCTGTACTTCCTTCAGATCTTGGTCAAACACAATCAGGCTTGTTCTTAAAGTAGTTGTTTCTATGAGGGAACTTTCCCCTCTGAATCTTCTTTGCTTTTTCATGGAATTAAATAAGGATTTTAGAGTTGGATAAACACCGACAATTGAGAATTTGAAGATGATCTCAGCCCATTCCTCGAATTCTGTGTGGAAGATATTCAAGCCCTACAGAAATTCAGTGACTTATAAAGGCTGCAGCAATTTTGGATGGCTCTGGGGCCAGGAAGTCTCCTGATTCTTTCTACCTTGTGCCTCTTGGTGCTGAGGTTGGTGATTGCTCTGAGTCATAGCTTTCTAAAGAAGTGATGAAAGTTTATACGGCACTCCAAGTCATAATAATGACTTTCCAGCAGAAGGAAATGAAGACCAAAGGCCGGTGTAAAGTCAAGAGTGTAAGAACAGAGACAGAGTTCAGTGGATGTAGAGAAATGAGAGAGTCTATGCTCCAGGAGACCAGTCCTGAGTGTCCCATACTAGGAGGGGAGTGGAGGAGGCCAGAGCACAGCAGGAAGCCCACTTGGCTCATAGTCCCCATGCTTGCTGTGTAGAGGGAATAACTTGATTGCACACATAGTGATAGGTGTGGGGTTTTTGAAAAATTGTGGTAAAAGGCACATAATATAAAATTTACCGTATCAACCATTTTTAAGTGTACTAGGTAAGCCTTTGGTAGATAATGTTTGTGTCTTCTCTCTGTTCCACTAGCCTTAAAGTTTCCTATTGTGTGGAGACACCATTCTTTTTGGTTTTCTTTGAGAGAGATTCTTGCTGTCACACAGGCAAGAGTGCAGTGGCTTTATCATAGCTCACTGCAACCTCAAACTTCTGGCCTCAAATGATCCTCCTGCCTCAGCCTTCAAGTGGCTGGGACTAGAGGTACATGTCACCATGCCTGGCTAATTAAAAAAATTTTTTAGGGGGCTAGAGACAGGGTCTCACTAAGTTGCCCAGGCTGGTCTTAAATTCCTGGCCTCAAGCAATCCTCCTGTCTTGGCCTCCCAAAGCACTGGGATTACAGTCATGAGCCATCATGCCTGGCCAAGAAACCATTCTTTTAGTTGACAAGATACATACTGAACTTGAGACCACAATAGCTTATTGCTCTGAAATTAATACCTCATTGACAGCCCTCCCTACTTAGCCCCCACCAGGCACCTGTCTGCTTGGATGATTCTATTTACTGTTATTACAGCAAAGGATCGCAGTGACAATTACTTGCTTCCAGCAATCCCCAGCAATTGCTTGTCAACATTGAGGTCATTGGAAGCTGCAGAAACCGAAGATTAATGTGCTGTTCTTGTTGTTCTCTTGGATGTAAATACTATTTTTCTCTGCTATTTAGAGCTGACTAGCCTCAGTCCTAACTTTACTGCCCCTAAATGGTGGCTGTGAGCTGTAGACGGATTATCTTCTTCTGTGACTATTCACAGGTCATGGGCGGCAACTGTGGGCTCATCCTGGTCCCTTGTCTGCTCTGTAGCTTTGAACAAGGCACTTAGTTCTCTGAGCTCCAGTTTCCTCTATAAATATAAACTAGACAATCTCGAAAAATTTCTCCTATTCCACACTTTTATGGTCCTTTAAGATATATCATCTGGCTAGACATGGTGGTGCACTCTCCTGTAGTCCCAGCTACTTGGGAGGCTGAGGCAGAGGATCACTAGGAGGTCAAGTCCAAATCCAGCCTGGGCAACACAGCAAGACCCTGTCTCTAGAAGAGAAAAAGAAAAATAAGTATCATCTGGAGGATTCAGTTCATTTCATTAACTGTTTTGACTCAGACTAATATGATAGCAGAAAAGAGCCTTGAAAGGGTGATTTCTACTTTTTTAGCGAACCAGGCCCTATGGCTAGAATGGCCTTTTCTCTTGTAAAGTAGTTCTTCTTGGTTCCCAGCTTCTTGTTTACTGCTGCCTGTGATCTGATCATCACATGAGGCATTTTTCTGCCACTCTCTCTCAGATGTCTGTCAATTAAAAGATATTACCTGGGGACAGGGCTGGCTTTGCTGGCACTTGCACAAGGCCATTAGAAGGGCACGTGCTTGGTGTAATGCTCAGGTGACATCATCTTGAAATTCACAGTAGTTTTTGAACAAGAGGTTGATTTGGCATTAGATACTATAAATGATGTAGTGGTCCTGCCTGTAGAATCCACATCCCTATTGCATTTTTATTACTTCAGAAACGATATATATGTTTGTAGTTGAGGATAAAATGAGAACGGTAATTGTATTTGAGAATGAAGCATGATGGCAGTCAAGAGCTGCTTCTTCAGGAATGGATGATTATGTGGTTGTTCCCACAGATATTCTAAAAGGAAGGACTGAGACCCTGAAGCCAGACCCCCACCTCCGCAAGAGTCCCTCACTGGAGTCACTGAGCAGACCCCCGTCTCTGGGCTTTGGGGACACAAGACTGCTGAGTGCTTCCACCAGGGCATGGAAACCACAAAGCAAACTCAGGTATCGTGTTTCAAACAATAAGAAATCAGAAAAACATTGGGCTAATCACCTTTTATGCTTCCTTCTATTTTGTCCCCATGGCCAATTTACTTCTACAAATATTTCCTGCATGAAAATGACTAAGATACTGTGCCTGCTCTTGGCAAGCCTAAAAGGAGGACAGTGGATAGTAGTAGTGTGCAAAATGGAATTAAGGGCTGTAAAAAACACTACTGCATAAGCAAAGTCTTGAGAGATTGTTAGTTGGATCAAGAAGTCTAGAGAGAAGTGGTGCTTCTGCCAAGGGCTCTAAAGGTACCATTACAAGCACGCTGTGGAATAGTGTTCAGGGAATGTGGGTGGTGTCATGTGTCTGGACTAGACTGTGGGCTTCCTGAGGGCAGGGACCCTGCCGTACATATGCATAACAAGCTCTTTGTCAGTATTTGTTGGGTGGATGGATAGGTGACTAGGACATTCCAGCTGGAAGGCATATAGTAAGTAGTCTTCATTGCTAAGGAAGAGGTTTGTGTGTTATTTTGGTAAAGCACTGGGGTACCACCAAGTTTGTGGGATTTTGTTTTGGATTTTGAGGTTGTACAGTGAGATTGGACCTGCATTTTAAGGAGGATTCATCCCAAAACAGTGGCATCTAAGGATTGGAGAGGCATTTTGAAATCAGTGTTTAAGAAGGACTTTCACAGGGATGTGAAGGAGGAGTTGGCAGAGGGAGAGGACGGCAAGACCAGCAGGATGGTCACTAAGAGCTGGTCTTTGTTCCCACACCTCTGTCACCTCCTCCCTTTCCAGTGCCCCTGGTCACCAAGGCCACAGCAAACCTCTTTCAGCTGCTTCCTCTCTCCCAAGTGTCTTCCCTGCTTCTCTGTGTTGGTTAATTTTCTGAAGCACTGAGCACATCCTGCCGCAAACCTTGCAGAAATCTCACATGACTCTGTCATCCGCACTCCTCATCCTGGTCTTCTAGGTGCCTCACGACTTAGCACCACCCCACCCACTGCCAGAATGGCCCCGTCCCTCCCTCCACCTGAGCCTGTTTTAGTTTCTGCCTTTGTAATATAACATGACCATTTCTTATTGCAAGTCTTTATGTATAAGATTCTAGCCTGAATCGTTTTTCTTTTCTCCTTTCATACCCTAAATACTGCTTCTCCTTCAAGGTCAAACCTTTCATGAAGTTGTACCTAACACCTGGCACATCGACATATCCCTTCTCCGACTTTGGCGTCTTACACTTTTTTGGGTGTTTCATTTTTATACTGCTCTGTAGTGTGGAACACTGTTGCATAGTACATGCCATTGTCTCCATTTATGCTATAATTTAGTGGACAGTAAATGTTCAACTTACATTTTGGTATCTCTTCCAGCCCCTTGCGTTGTGCAACACACATAGTATTTCACTTAGTAAAACTTATGAATGAGTAGATGGATTAATATACAAAATTGGCTAGTTTAGGAGTAATAGCTTTTTAATAAATATAATCACAAATATGGGTATTATAGAAGGATTTATAAAAGTCTGAATAAATTCAGGTCTTGTTACACCTTTGAGCATAGCATATATTTGGACCCAAATAGATGAAGCCATGTGTTTCATAGGTTTAATGTAAAGCCCCAGATACTACATACTGTCCTGTTTATGTGCAAGAGATTTAAACAATCAAAAGAGCTTTTAAGGACCAGAATTAGTGCTCTTCTGAAATTGCCCTTTTCTTCATACCAGAAATGCATACAAAAAGGCTTTGTGTATATGAATATGCTACTGATATTTTACCTTTCTTAATGAAAAGTTAAATTAGTAAAATTCTTATTTCAATTTTACATTTATGTTATTGGGATAAACAATGGCAGGATATCTGGTGTTTTTTTGTTTTTTTTTTTTTATTATTATCCTTTAAGTTCTAGGGTACATGTGCATAACGTGCAGGTTTGTTACATATGTATACTTGTGCATGTTGGTGTGCTGTACCCATCAACTCGTCAGCACCCATCAACTCGTCATTTACATCAGGTATAACTCCCAATGCAATCCCTCCCCCCTCCCCCCTGCCCATGATAGGCCCCGGTGTGTGATGTTCCCCTTCCCGAGTCCAAGTGATCTCATTGTTCAGTTCCCAC
>NW_012110863.1:265245-274222 GCF_000951045.1 Mandrillus leucophaeus | reverse complement strand
CTACTCAGGGGTCAGGGACCCACTTGAGCAGGCAGTCTGTCCGTTCTCAGATCTCAACCTCCGTGTTGGGAGATTCACTGCTCTCTTCAAAGCTGTCAGACAGAGTCGTTTGCATCTGCAGAGGTTTCTGCTGCTTTTTTTGTTGTTTAGTTGTGCCCTGTCCCCAGAGGTGAAGTCTACAGAGACAGGCAGGTTTCCTTGAGCTGCTGTGAGCTCCACCCAGTTCGAGCTTCCCATCGGCTTTGTTTATCTACTTAAGCCTCAGCAATGGCGGGCGGGCGCCCCTCCCCCAGCCTCGCTGCTGCCTTGCGGTTAGATCGCAGACTGCTATGCTAGCAATGAGGGAGGCTCCGTGGGCGTGGGACCCTCCCGGTCAGGTGTGGGATACAATCTCCTGGTGTGCCCGTTTGCTTAAAGGGCAGTATTGGGGTGGGAGTTACCCGATTTTCCAGGTGTTGTGTGTCTCAGTTCCCCTGGCTAGGAAAAGGGATTCCCTTCCCCCTTGCGCTTCCCAGGTGAGGCGATGCCTCGCCCTGCTTCAGCTCTTGCTGGTCGGGCTGCAGCAGCTGACCAGCACCGATTGTCCGGCACTCCCTAGTGAGATGAACCCAGCACCTCAGTTGAAAATGCAGAAATCACCGGTCTTCTGTGTCACTTGCGCTGGGAGTTGGAGACTGGAGCTGTTCCTATTCGGCCATCTTGCTCCCTCCCAACCATATCTGGTGTTTTTAATATGCCCTTCCAATGTACCTCTACAATTTATTTTGTTTTATTTTTTGGAGATGGGGTCTTGCTTTGTTGCCCGGGCTGTAGTGAAGTGGAACGGTCATAGTGCACTACAACCCTGAACTCCTGGCCTCAAGCAATCCTTCCTCCTCAGCCTCCTGAGAAGATGGGATTACAAGGACTCACCACCATGCACAGCTAATTTTTTTATTCTTTATTTTTTTAAAGGTGGGGTCTCGTTATGTTGCCCAGGCTGGTCTTGAACTCCTGAGCTAAAGAGATCTTCCTGCCTTGGCTCCTAAAGTTCTGGGATTATAGATGTGAGCCACTGCACCCAGCCAGTCTACCTTTTACATGTTATGTAGATACTGGTTTAGTCTTGAAACATGTAGGGTGTGTTTTGTTTACGTATCTTTAATTCAAATGATATTGTACTTAAGTAAACAAATGAAAGACTAGCTGGATGAGCAACAGATGGATTTTAAAACAAAATGTAACAGAAATCTCCCCAGATTTATGATGGTCAGGAAGCACAATTTAATTTTTATTTTATACTGTGAGATATCATAAAAAAGTAATGTGACTAATTTCTTTAGAATCTTGCTGGATAAAGTAGACTTTTGCTTTTCTAAAGTAGGTATTTATTTCTTGTGTATTTGGGGATTCTAAGTATTAGCATCTTCTCCTTACCATGTGCTCTTCTTTCTAACCAGTGTGGAAAGAAAAGACCCTCTGGCGGCCTTGGCCCGGGAATATGGTGGTTCCAAGCGCAATGCTCTACTGAAATGGTGCCAGAAGAAGACACAAGGCTATGCGGTAAGGGACAACGTCAGCCAACTTCCAGCTGGCCCTGGGCAGTAGTAGTCCTGTGCCAGTCCTGTGCCTATGCTTGGTGGGCCAATATGCATGTAATTATCATCTTTCTATTCTCCTAGGCAGGGCTGCCAGGGAGTGTTTGATATTTGTGCACTGCCCAAAGGCACCCTGACAGAGAGGCAAATGCAACTGGAAAACAGTCTGCACTCCACCCACGAAATGTATGGCTACATGCAGAGCTGCATCTCCCGAGGGAAGGGGACCTTTTCCTTTGGTCAGAGTGTTACTGACCACAGGTTCTTGGGCTCTCAATGCGATAGAAATTGTCATGAGGCCAAAAGAGTTTTCCTGACAAGGCTTTATTGGAGCTTATGCCCTTATCCCTCAGGCATGAGGGAGGAAGCACAGGAGAGGGAGGATTCTCTGGCTGAGTCCTTGAAATGAGCTGGTAGGGATTTTTTTTTATTAAGCAAAGTGCAGGAATTGATATTAAGGTAGAGAATGTGGACTGGGCTGGGTAGAGCATGTGAGGGGTAGGGGATGTGGGTCAGTTTATCTGCTGGCAATGGTTGTCTTGAGTAATGGGCCACCTAGTGTTCTGGTCGGTGGCAGCAAGGCTATACTCAGTTGTTTAGCATTCCTCCCTGAGGTGGAACATTCGCAACTTTGATTGGATATGTTGGATTTCCTAGAGCCAGTTTCTGGAATTATTTAAGTAAGAGAATTAAACATTCTTTTAAACATTATGAGAGTGCAGAAAAACACTATGGCTATTTTCTTTGCATGACTGTTAGCAGGTGTGTCAGTGAAGTAGTGGTGTGGGTTTTGTGATCAGTGGGAATGCATGAAACAGTGTTGTAGTGGGGATGAGCTGAAGCCAAGCCCCGTCCCTGCTGTCTCAGAAGCAGACACGAGCTCCCCCAGCAGTGATGCCTCCACCCAAGAAGACCGTTTTTGCTGAATTATCCTCCCAAAGAAGAGTGCACTGCCTAATTCACATAAAGGTCCTATGTAGCTGGGCCTCCAAAACTTCTCCAAACGTTTTCTTTCTATTGCTTTGAGAATTGTTTGCATTTAGTTTAAGAGTTTTTGTTTTCTAGGACAGTATCTGTTTTCTGTGAAAGTCAGAAAAGGAAGTAATACCTGATGTAAGTTTCAGTTTTTTTCTTGTGAAATACATGAAGATACAATGCACAAAATAGAAATCATAGTTTCTTGAACTGTGAGGAAGTGAAAAGTCATGCAGTCACCACTCCCATCCAGAAGAGGAGCATCACCAGCTCCCACAGACCCTTCCTATGACTTTCCCATCATAACCCTCAGTACTCCCTAAGATAACCATTGTCCTCAATTCTCCTTCCAGATTTTTACAAAAGTATGCATCCCTAAATACTATGTTAGTATTGCTTGCATTTGAATTTTATTACAAATGGAATAAAAAAAAGCTATGTAATATATGCATCTGGCTTTTTTTACACAGTATTCAGTCAGAGAGATGTATCCTCATTGTTGCATATAGCTGTAATTTGTTCATTTTCTTCACTATTTAGTAACCCATTGTAGGATTATACCATTATTTATCCATTCTATTATTGATGGACAGTTGAATCATTTCCAGTTTGGAGCTATTATGAATAGTGCTGTTATGTTCTTGTGCATATTTCCTGAAACACATATGTGCTCATTCCTGCTGGATACATATTTAAGAATGGAATTCCTGGGCCACAGGGTATACATACAATGTAGTGGATAGTGCCAAATAGATGACTGAAGTAATTGTACAATTTATATCCCTCCAGCAGTTTATGAGAGGTTTATTTCTGTGCATTCTCATCAACACTTAGTATTGTCAGTCTTTTTACTCAGGGTCATGTGGGTAATGTGTAGTACTATCTCACTGCGGTTTTGATTTGCATTTTCCTGTTGGCTAGGGCGGCTGAGCACCTTTTCTTACGCAAATAGATACCCTCTTTAAAACTAGCAATTCCTATTGCATTCTTACTATATTTTGCTAAAACTTCTGAAGATTCCAGCACCATAATACTCCCTTGCCAGGCTGAAGCTTTTTGGGGAGGTGGGCACAGAAAATGAAAGAAGCTAGCAAGAAAAACTCAGCTTCAGCCAAGATCCAGCCCAGATATTAAATTAGCAGGGCTGGGAGTCTCTGTCATGTCAGCAGTCAAATGTCTTAAAACCAGAATCTACCCAGAGTATATACATCTTGTATCTTTGCCTTAACCTTCTTTTCAGTTTATGCTATAAAAGAAAAAGAATCCCAGCACTTTGAGAGGCTGAGGTGGGAGGATTGTTTGCTCCCAGGAGTTTGAGGCTGCAGTGAGCTGACATAGCGCCACTACACTGCAGTGTGGGTCCAAAAAAAAAGAAAAATCTGTCACGCTACTGTCCAATAATAGAGCCTCCCAAAGTATAAACTCGCATCAGACCCTTGCTTATTCTTCCTGCTACCCTGTCCACTCTGCCTCTGCCCTGTTTCAAGGCTGGACTATGCCATGAAGGAAGGCCCCTCGGTTACAGCCTCCCCTAGCCCATCAACCACGCTGCCGAGGACGTGGGAAAGAATGAGAAACCAGAGGGAGGTGGTTGCCTGCAGGAGGTTTAGCGTAAAGAAAATAGGAATGGTAATGGGAAATTGAAGAAAACATTTAAAAGGAGCCGTCATTCAAGAATGACACTATTGATGCTGCCTGTACTGTCCCCCACCTGACAGAAATGGACCGAGGCAGCTGCCAGAGTGGATATGAAAAGACAATTCACATTTTCAGAAGGAGTGGCCTGCTGTGATGTAACCTTGTTACAATGCAGGGAAGAGACAGACAATAAGATGTTTCCAGTCAGGATCACAAGAACAGTATTTCCTGCTGGAGTGATTTTTTTTTTGTTTTTGTGAACATCTTGGATTAGTTTTCAAAACATTTTATGTTTGATGAAACCCAAAACTCATTTGCCTGAAGAGTACTTTTCATTCATCATTAAATCTCTGGAAAATTAGAAATATGAACATGTGTCTGCTTTATTTACCCTTCACGAAATATATCTAGACCTGTTTGTCTGAGACGCCTCATAGTCTTATTCTCTCAGAATTAGGAAGCCAAAAATAACTGGTGAAAACTTTTTGAAAACCAGGAACCATGTGTACTTGACTTAAAATAACTTTCTTTTTATTTCATCAAAGTATAGTGTGAAAGGTTATGTTATATCCCATATATATATATATATATATATATATATAAAATTTTATTTCAACTTTCATGTAGATTCAGGGGGTGAGTGGGCAGGTTTGTTACAAGGGTACATTGCGTGATGCTGAGGCTTGATTTATGGGTCCTGTCACCCAGGTAGTAAGCATAGTAGGCTGTAGGTTGGTTTTCAACCCACGCCTTCTTCCCTTCCTCCCCTGTCTAGTAGTCCCTAGTATCTATTGTTGCCATCCATGTGGCTTTTCTTGTTTTTGAGATGGAATTTTTTTTTTTTTTTTTTTTTGAGATAGAGTCTCACTCTGTCACGTAGGCTGGAGTGCAATGGCGCAATCTCAGCTCACTGCAACCTCCACCTCCCATGTTCTAGCAATTCTCCTGCCTTAGCCTCCCAAGTTGTTGGGACTACAGGCGCACCCCACCACGCCTGCCTAATTTTTGCATTTTAGTAGAGACGGGGTTTTGCCATGTTGGCCAGGCTGGTCTCAAACTCCTGACCTCAGGTGATCTGCCCACCTCGGCCTCCCAAAGTGCTGGGACTACAGGTGTGAGCCACTGCGCCTGGCCCTTTATGTCCATATGTACTCAATGTTTAGCTCCCACTTATAAGTGAGATGTGGTATTTGGTTTTCTGTTCCTGCGTTAGTTTGCTTAGGATAATGACCTCCAGCTGCATCCTTGTTTATTCTTTTTACAGACATGATTTTTGTTCTTTTTTATGGCTGCGTAATATTCCATGGTGTATATTTACCACATGTTCTTTAACCCACTATTGATGGCTACTTAGGTTGATTTTTTTTTTTCTACTGTGAAAAGTGCTGCAATGAACATATGAGTGGTAGAACGATTTATTTTTCTTTGGGTAAATACCTAGTCATGGGATTGCTGGGTCACATGTTAGTTCTATTTTTAGTACTTTGAGAAATCTCCAAATTGCTTTCCACAGGGGCTAAACTAATTTTATTCCCACCAGCAGTGTATTAGCTTTTCTTTTTCTCTGTGGCCTCACTACCATCTGCTATTTTTTGACTTTTTAATAATAGCTACCTGACTAGTGTTAGATGGTATCTCATTGTGGTTTTGATTTGTATTTCTTTGAAGATTAGGGATGATGAGCATTTTTGCATGTTTATTGAATGTTTATATGTCTTCTTTTGAGAGGTGACTGTTCATGTCCTTTGCCTATTTTTTAATGGGGTTATTTGGTTTTTGCTTGTGGATTTAAGTTCTTATAGATTCTGGATATTAGATGCATAGTTTGTGAATATTTCTTCCCATTCTGTAGGTTATTTGTTTACTCTGTTGATAGTTTCTTTTGCTGTGAAGGAGTTCTTTAGTTAGATCCCACTTGTCAATTTTTTAATTTTATTGCGCTTGCTTTTGGGGACTTAGCCAAAAATTCTTTGCCAAGGCCAATGTTGAAAAATCTGTTTCCTAGGTTTTCTTCTAGGATTTTTATAGTTTGAAGTCTTATATTTAAATCTGTATTCCATTTTAAGTTAATTTTCATATGTAGTGACAGGTAGAGGTCTAGTTTCTATCTTCTGCATATGGTCAGCCAGTCATCCCAGCAGCATTTGCTGAATAGGGAATTCTTTTCCCATTGCTTGTTTTTGTCAAAGATCAGATGATCATAGGTTTGCAGCTTTATTTCTGGGTACTCTAAGTTGTTCCATTGGTCTATGTGTCTGTTTTTATACCAGTACCATGCTGTTTTGGTTACTGTAGCCTTAGAATATAACATGAACTCAGGCAATGCGAGTCTCCAGCTTTGATCTTCTTACTTAGGATTGTTTTGGCTATTCAGACTCTTTTTTAGTTCCATATGAATTTTAGAATAGTTTTTTCTAATTCTGTGAAAAATGATATTGGTAGTTTGATAGGAATACCATTGAATCTGTAAAGTGCTTTGGGCAGTATGGCCATTTGAATGATATGATTTTTCCAATCCGTGAGCATGGAATGTTTCTTTGTTTATTTGTGTCATCGCTGGTTTCTTTCAGCCTCCTTCCATATATTGTTCAGCTCCAGGTAATATTGTAGGTGCTGGGGATTCCACAGTGAATGAAACAGGCAAAAGTCCCTGCTCTCATGGAACTTACATCCTCATGGGTTCTGGCAGTTAACTGAAATAAAAGGTAACATATATACCACATTTGAAGGGGGTATTGCTGTGGAGAGAAATAAAGCAGGGAAGGAGGATTTGGAAGATCTAGTTTTCTATTATGATGGAGAAATTTCCATTTGTAATGTGATTTCCAGTAAGAATTCTGAAGGGGCAGAAAGCCGGGAGGGTAGGTGTGACAGGAAGAATTCCAAAACTAACCCATGACTCTCCCTGTGCAGGAGGCTGAAGACAGAGACTTACTTGAGCCCAGAAGTAAGTTCAAGGCCTCAGTGAGCTATGATCGCACCACTGCGCTCCAGCCTGGGCAACAGAGACCCTGTCTCTGGAAAAAAAGTGTGCCATGATGATGAATGTCACTTACCATGCATTTTTATGCTTATGCTAAATAGTTGTGAAATAGTGCCAAATTTTTGTAAAGTAAGTTCCTGGAAGTGAATTTGCCTTTGCAAAAGGGTGTGTTACACTTTCCATTTTAATATGTATTCTCAATTGCCTTCCTGTAAGGTTATTTAGTTTATTTAGCTTACACTTCTCTATACAGTGTACAAGATTATACATTCCCAATACTGGATACACCTATTCTTTTGAGCTTTTTCAGCCTAAGAGGAAAAAATGGCATTTCTTTAAATTTTTCATTGCAGATGAAGGTGAAGCACTTTTTATCAACTTGTTAGTCATTTGTATCTTTCTTCTGCGAATTACTAGTACAGTTGCTTTGCTTGCTTTTCTATTTGTGTATGCATCTTTTTTCCTCAAAATGTGTGATAGATCTTTTTGGTTTTCTTTTGGTTTTTATTTTTATCAAAGCTCTGCATGCCCATAATCAGGTATGCAGAGATCCTGATGAGCAAAGCAGTCAGTCCGGCCTGAGAGCTCTACATCCTGCTCCCCAGAGTCAAGCATTTTCAAGTCGCCTTGTTGATTTTTTTTTTTTTGGCATTTACCTCTACGTTGCTAAATAACACGTTTATCAACTGCTATTGCTAGTTTTTCATTTTAGATTTTGTATTTTGATCTCCAACTGTGAAACATGAGAATTTATTTCTTTTTCACCACCCCGCCCCACCTCCATGCTTCCTGTCTTTGCATTCTCTCATTGTGATTGTGCGTATCTGGAGTTCACATTAAGATGCAGTGAGTGTCATTCATAGATTAGCCATGTAGTAGCATACACTGCTGTGGCTTTTTCTTTTACACAACCTGTTACTTGCCCTACGCTGAAAATCATCTTGTTTTTGTCTGTTTACTTAGTTTTCTATGTAAATGACACTCATTCAACCCCAACTCTTTGTGAGATATCCCCACACATCACAGGGGTCAGGGGTCGCAGCAGTGTCATCCTGAAGAGATCTCTCTGGAGCCTCTGACCTCTTCCATCATGGCCGCCCTCTATGCCTCGTGCACAGATTCCCTGTTAGTTCTTTGCCTCTCTCTTTTTTGATCTTCTGTATCCTACATCCTATTTTTTCCCCCTTCAGTATCTGCCTGAGAATGGGTTCATAGAAGGTAAAATTTTATGACCTCGCATCTTTGTTTTACCCTGATGCTTGTTGGTTTCCTTGGGTATAAAATTTTAGGTCAGAAACTATTTTCCTTCATAATTTTGTGGGCATTGCTCCATTGTCTTCTATTTGCCAGTGTTGCAGCAGGAACAAAATGATTACAGTCTTTTGTGATTTTTTTCCTCGCCAAAAGCTCATCGGAGGTTCCGGTTGTCCCTAGGATTCTAACATTTCAGGGTGATGTGCCTTGCTCTATAGTTTAAGTTTTGTCTTTTCTATCATGCTAGGCACTCACTACATCCTTTCAGTATGGTAATTCATAACTTTATTTTCTGGAATTATTTTGTTGGTAATTTCTTCTACTCTGTTTTCTCTTTCTGGAAGTCCCCCTGGCCTGGCCCTCTATCATATTATTTTTTCTCCTATTTTCTATCTCTTTGCATTACAGTTTTGTTTTCTTTTCTTTTTTTTTTTTTTTTGAGACGGAGTCTCGCACTGTCCCCAGGCTGGAGTGCAGTGGCCGGATCTCAGCTCACTGCAAGCTCCGCCTCCCGGGTTTAGGCCATTCTCCTGCCTCAGCCTCCCGAGTA
>NW_012110863.1:242291-265195 GCF_000951045.1 Mandrillus leucophaeus | reverse complement strand
AGCCTCCCGAGTAGCTGGGACTACAGGCGCCCGCCACCTCGCCCGGCTAATTTTTTTTTTGTATTTTTTAGTAGAGACGGGGTTTCACCGTGTTAGCCAGGATGGTCTCAATCTCCTGACCTCGTGATCCGCCCGTCTCAGCCTCCCAAAGTGCTGGGATTACAGGCTTGAGCCACCGCGCCCGGCCTACGGTTTTGTTTTCTAGGAGGCTTCCCTAACTTTAATCTTCTAAATTCTATTAAATGCTTAATTTCTGCATTTTTTTGCTTTTGCATCATTTCAATTATTTTTTAATTGTGAAATATACATAACATAAAATTTACCATCTTAACTATTTTTAAATGTACAGTTCAGTATCATTGAGTATATTCACATTATTTTGTAACCAATCTCTAGAACGTTTTCGTTTTGCAAAACCTATATTCTCTACCCATTAAACACTAATCTGACATTTCCCTCTTCCCCCAGTTTCTGGCAGCGGCCATTCTACTTTGTATCACCATGAATTTGACCACCCTAGGTGCCCCATGTAAATGGAATCATACAGTATTTGTCCTTTTGTGTCTGGCATATTTCACTTAGCATGATGTCCTCAAGGTTCATCCATGTTATAGCATGTGTCAAAATTTCCTTCCTTTTTAAGACTGAATAAAATTCCATTGATTATATTTGCTATCATATTTTTAACTTCTAGGATTTCTTTTTTGTTCCCTGAAATTTTTTATACCATCCTGTTCTTGTTTCATAGATATAATGTTACATATGAATTTCACTGAGGATTGTAGGTTGATTTTATCACGAAGTCTCTCTACGCAGATTGTTTCCTACAGTCCCTTTGTTCTATTGGTATCTTTAGGTCTCTGTCTTTATGCTTGAGGTTTGACTGCTCATACTGCTCATACTGAGGTTTGACTGCTTTAGGTGGAGGCTCTGCAAAGCTGACCCCTGCCCGGGCCTCTGTATGAGGCCTGCGACTATGGTCTTCATAGTAGAGAGCTGTTCCCGTGGCATGTCCATGACGAACTCCTGATGTCAGTGTCTTTAGGTCCTTCCTCTTGGGCTCATCCATTCTCCAGAGAAAGGCCTTCCGGTCTCCTGCTGGAGGGCATCAACCTGGCAACCAGGACTGTGGGACCTAATCAGAAAAGAGGCCTGGGGGCCAGGGACAGTGGCTCACCCCTGTAGTCTCAGCACTTTGGGAGGCTGAGGTGGGTGGATTGCTTGAGGCCAGGAGTTCAAGACCAGGCTGGCCAACATGGCAAAACTTCATCTCTACTGAAAACATTAGTGGGGCGTGGTGGTGCACGCCTGTAGTCCCAACTGCTCGGGAGGCTGAGGCATAAGAATCTCTTGAACCTGAGAGGTGGAGGTTGCAGTAAGCCGAGATCGTGCCACTGCACTCCAGTCTGGGTGACACAGCGAGACTCTGTCAAAAAAAAAAAAAAAAGAGAAGAGGCCTGGGGGTAGAGAGTGACTACCTCAGCCCTCACCACGTAAATTCACTTAATTCCCTTGTTTTCACTGCATTACTCATGCCTCAACTGCTCAGTATCCTCTGGGTGTGCACAGAAGAGACAGCATTTGGAGCTCTGGCTGCTCTGTAAACAGATCTCCAACCCAATCTTCCTGTTTTTAACCACCTTCATCCCCCCACCTGAAGCACCTCTTGACATCAACTTCCTGTGTCTTTGAGGGATTTTCCACCATAAATCAGGTTGGGTCTTTGCCCTTCCCCGCTGCTGGCTTGGGATTTAGTTTACTTAGGTCTGTCATGTTAGTTATCTCTTGTCCATTGGACTTTTCAGCTGCCAACATTTTGTCTTTTTGTTTTCTTTCATGTTCCCTTTTTCCTTGTCAGTTAATGCCTTTGAGGGGGAAATTCCTTTCTGTGGTTTTCTGGGGCTTCACGAGGGAATGAGATTGTGAGTGCGTGAGATTGTGAGTGTGTGGGAGATTGTGAGTGCATGCGTTTCATTGCCATCTGCCTGGAGGCCTCAGAGAGCTTTATTCCTTTCTCCTTAAGGACATTAACAGAGGTTCCAGGTACCCTTTACATGTAGACTATATTATATACAACTACACATACCCTTTTGTTCCTTCTGGAGTGCATTTGTGTTTATTAGGTCGAGTTTTATTTTTCCGCAGACGGCTGGCTGTTTATTTTAGCATCGCTTATTTAATCATCTCTCTCAAACTACCTGATAGACCCAGGTATGAATGGGAACTGAGTGGTGTCTGGACTTGCCGTTCCCTTCTGTGGCTCTGTGGTCTGGCCTCTGCCGCAGGTTACTGCCAAGCAGAGAAATGAGAACATGACCTGAATGTGGCACAGCGCCCTGGGTCCCAGGCAGAGTCCCGTGTCAGCCAGCGCTGTGGCATGCGTTGTTGTGATGATTTTAATGACCTGGCATTTTTCATTATTTGATTTATGTTTATTGGTTTTCTAGGTAAACTATTACAAATAACGATAGTTTTGTTTCTTTTTTCTTTTTTTTTGTTGTTGTTGTTGAGAGGTGGTCTCACTCTGTCGCCCAGGCTGGAGTGCGGTGGTGCGATCTTGGCTCACTGCAGACTCCGCCTCCTAGGTTCAAGTGATTCTCCTGCCTTGGCCTCCCGGGTAGCTGGGATTACAGGGGAGTGCCACCACACCCAGCTAATTTTTTGTATTTTTAGTAGAGATGGGGTTTCACCATGTTAGCCAGGATGGTCTTGATCTCCTGACCTTGTGACCCACCTGCCTTGGCCTCCCAAAGTGCTAGGATTGCACACATGAGCTACTGTGCCTGGCCTTGTTTCTTCTTTCTAATATTTATACCTCATGTACTTTTTTTGGTTTATTGCATTCATGAAAGTCCAGGTCCCTGTTGAATAATGCAATTGATGGTGGATATTCTTGTTTTATTTTCTGTTAGTAATATCTCACCCAAATAAGATTTAACAATATTATTAAATAATTTAATAATAATTTAATAATCACCTAAATAAGATTTTTGTATTGTTTTGTGATACTCTATCGACTAAAGGAAGCTTGCATCTGTTTTGAACTTACTGAGGGATGTTTTAAATCCAGAAATAGATACGAATTATATCAAATTCCTTTTTAGCATTTAATGAGCTATCCGTATGGTTTCTTCTCTTTTGACCCATTTATATAATTAGTAACATAAATACGTTTACTAGTAGGGAAACATTTGTACATATCTGGGGGCAAAATTCCAACTTGGTCACGGTATGTTATTCTTGGAGGAAACTCTACTTGATTATGGTTATTCTTTAACGTGAGACATATGATTTTTTATGCTCTATTATTGATGAAGAGACATTTGGCTTGTTGTTGCTTGCTTTGGTGTAAATGAAGTTTTGTGTCAATAAGGCCTGTTTTTGTTTTCATTATGATGTTAGTGAGCTCTAAAACCCTGTATCATCTGTAAACAGTAAAAAGTGCAATAGGTATTTATTTTACCACCTTCTGTAGTAGGATTAGTGACATAATTAATTCTAAGCCGATTAGTGACATAATTAATTCTTAGCCAAAGAGAATGTTTTATACTCTAGGTGCAAAACTCTGTCCAATCTGACAAATGAAAACCTGAAAACCCCAAAATGTTGTTGGGTAGAAGTTGGGAAACCTTTCATTTAAGCTTCAGACAATTTTTGTGAAAAGTATAAAAGTGAAGACTTACATTTTCCCTGGAACTGATGCTCTTTTGTTCGGTGAAGTTCCTCTGAAAGGACCTGTTAGTTGCATAGAGGTAAGGCTAGGCCCCCACATGTTCTCAGGGCTCAAGGCCTGAGCAGCCCAAGGCCCATCAGTGGTCGCAGTTACCTCAATGGGAGCTCAAGTGTCCCCTGTCCTCATGTGGCCACTTGATCTGCTGGATTCTGAGTCAAGTATGTTGAAATCTCTTACTCTGACTGCGGTTTGTGTCAAAAGCTTTGATTGCTGAGAGATTATGTTCCAGATATTTTGAACCATACATAAAGGTTCCTTGCTCTATCTTCTTGGTGGTTTTTACCTTTTACTTCAGTTAATCCTTTTGATCTAGAAGCTTACATTTTATATACCAATATTGCTATTCCATTTATGTTTTCTATGCATTTTATGTTTTGCATTTATGTTATTTGCACAATATATCTTTATACTTTCTTTCTTTTCTTCTTTTTTTTTTTCCCCCAGAAATGGAGTCTTGCTCTGTTGCCCAGGCTGGAGTGTAGTGGCACAATCATAGGTCACTGTAGCCTCCACCTCCTGGGCTCAAGTGATCCTCTTTTCTTAGCCTCCTAAGTAGCTGGGTCTACAGGTACATGACACCACACCTGGCTAATTCTTTTAAAAAATTTTTTAGAGACAGGGTCTTGTTATGTTAGCCAGGCTGGTTTTGAACTCCTGGGCTCAAGAGATCCTCCCACATTAGTCTCCACAGTTAGCTGGGATTACAAGTGTGGAGCCACTTTGCCCAGCTCCTTTATTTTCAGCCTCTCTTTGTTGCTTGTTTCAGGGTTATGTCTCATAAATAGTTTGGCTTTACATGTAATCTGAAAATTCCTCTAACAGGGCAGCTTAGCCTGTTCACATTTTCTTGTGGCTGTATGTGTTTTACCTCCTTCCTCTATCTCACTTTAAATTTAGTAGACTTCTCTTGCTGGCTTCCTTCTTACTAATTCCCAGGCACCTAGCAGTGTTTGGTAAGGTGTGTGAGTTGAAGAGGTAGGAAAACCCTGGCCTGAGACTCTGAGGGGTCATCACAGTGGAATAATCATAAAGTTTAAAGCTAGAGTCTGTTTTTATTAAACTGAAGCAGAATCATAGGTCTTTTCCAATCCAACACATTTTTTAAAATGTAGAGCTACAGAGCCAGCTGCATTAGTGAGAAACAGCCCCATCGGCCCCTTTGGGGTCAAAAGTCAGAATTGGAGGCAGGGCCTAGGCCCAGGTGCTCTTGCCAGGGCTGCTCTCTGGGGTAGAATGGACGAAGAGCAGTGGGCAAGGGCCGAGTCCACTGGCCCTGTCACCAGGGGAGCTTCCCAAAGTCAGGGCCATACCTGGGAGCAAGAAGGACTCCAAAGACCTGCAGCAGATCTGGAGCACTGTGAGCTGGAGGAGTCAGGCTCAGATAGCAGCCTACAAGTGTGAGGGTGGTGAGAAAGCAAGGTGGACAGAGAGGGAAAAGGTGGCTCTCAGGGATCCAGACCAGTGTCTCGTGGCATCTGATGCCTAGTCACCAGCACGTGTGGGGACGTGCCTGGACCTGTGGGCTGATGCTTCGGCACAACTGAGCCTCGCAGCACTAGGGTGCCCCTGGACAGAAACAAGCACGTGACCAAGCAGAACTCCTTAGAAGCCGTTTAAAGGGATAACTGGAAACTGTCCGTCCTAATTGGGCAAGATTGCTTACCAATTTGCGAAGTAGGGCGTATGCTTAAAGTACTTTTTAAACTTTTTTAAAAAATGATGCTGCTAAATGAAAGTATGTGTAATTTCACAGGGAGGATCCGTTTTGCCAAATGAAGTTCACTTAGCTCCTTTTATTGGTGCTTTGGGGAAGAGGGGGCATGGTCTGTCCCTTTAGCCTTGTTCTTGATCTGGTTTTTCTTTTTTTCTTTTTTATTGTAAAATACACATAACATGAAATTTATCATTTTAACTATTTTAAGTGTACAGTTCAGGGGCATGAAGCACGTTCACATGGTTGTGCAGCCATCACTACTTTCTATTTCCAAAATGTTTTCATCATCCCAAACTGAGCTCTGTATGCTTTAAACACTGGGTAGGGGACTCCCTATTTCCTACCCTCAGCCCCTAACCACTGTTCTGCTTTGTCTCTGAATTCACCCATTCTGGCCACCTCGTAGACGTGGACTCACACAGCATGTGCCCTTTAGTGAGGGGCTGATTTCACTCAGCACAACATCCTCAGACCCATTTGTGTTGTGGCGTGTGTCAGCCACGCTGCTTCTGCATCCATCTGTCCACCTTCTCCTGTCCATAGCCCCCACCCCATCTTGGGTCAGGAGATGTGATTTTCCTCGTGTCTTCCAGAACCACAGCCAAGAGACCACCTGCCACCATGGCTTGAAAACCCTTACCGACTCTGTAGCCAGCGAAGTTAGACCCATATTCCCGACCTGTGTGTAAAGACCGGTTTTTTTTAATGGGAGTACTTAGCTGTTTTATTTGTCCTCCCTTTTCTCAGAGGTATGGAACATAGCTCCCCTCCCCACCCTCACCACACCTACCTGAAAAACGGGAAGATTAGATCCTCCATGTCCTTAAGGAAAAAAAGAGTGTTTTGGTTGCCAGCAGTTTGGGCTCCAGGCTTCTGTAAGTCATCAAGGTCCACGTCGGAGAATTAGAAGCAAGAAGGTAACAGAGGCAGAGGATAGGAGCAGAGGCTTAGGCAGAGAGAGAGCAGAGGCTAGCGCCCTTGGTTGTGGTGGGCTGGGGACTGAGAAGTGCACCTGGGAAGACCAGAAACTCAGCCACCCTGCAGGCTAAGGGCCCACATCCTGCCTCTTCTGACCTGCCAAATTCCTACAACATGCAGGAGAAAGTGAGGGAACTAATAAGGTGAGCTTATTAATCTGGTTAAAGATTCTTGGCTGGGCACAGTAGCTCACACCTGTAATCTCAACACTTTGGGAGGTTGACGCAGGAAGATCACTTGAAGTGGAAGTGATCCACTTCTGCTGGAAGTTTGAGGCTGCAGTGAGCTATGACTGCACCACTGCATTCCAGCCTGGGTGACAGAGTGAGACCCTGTCTCTCTCTCTCTCTCTTTTTTTTTTTTAAAGGTTCTTACCATGAGTTAGCCTCGTCTTCTGACTTTCCCAGGTTATTTGAAGGAAGCATCTGCATCAAAACTGCCAATTTACACTTTAAAAAAATTATATATAAATGTTAGATGTCTTGCCAGCTTCAGGAAGGAAAAACAGATTTTCAAAATAAAATATTGTAAGAATGTGTCCTCCTCCTGGGGACTGAGGGTGATTTAAGTCCCTTTGTCTTCTTTCCTCCCATGGGCCGTCTGTCCCCAGCTGAGGGCCTCCATAGGTCAAGTATGCCAGCAGCTGCTGCTGCAGCATAACACTGCCCAACACCAAAGCCATCATCTTGTCACCATTCAGAAAAAGGAGGCCTTGATTTTTGCTGCTGTTCCCTCTCCATCCCCCAGGACAGTATGTGAGTCTGTTTAGATAATCACAGTCCCAGGTGAATCTGCACTGAGCATTTTTTCCATTCTCTTACTCATGAAATGTTCATTTGGGAAAAAGAAGTAATTTCATGGCAAGACACTTATGATTTCACAGGCTGAATTCAGTCTTTCTGAGGGTAGGAGGTTAATGGGGTTGAAGATTACCTCCCTTCCCTTCCCTTCCCTTTCCCTCCCCTTGGCTAACTCATGGTAAGAAGTCATATTCTTTCTTTTCTTTCTTTCTCTTTTTCTTTGATGGAGTTTCTCTCTTGTTGCCAAGGCTGGAGGGCAATGGCACGATCTCAGCTCACTGCAACCTCTGCCACCCAGGTTCAAGCGATTCTCGTGCCTCAGCCTCCCAAGTAGGTGGGATTACAGGCATGCACCACCATGCCCAGGTAATTTTGTATTTTTGGTAGAGACGGGGTTTCTCCATGTTGGTCAGGCTGATCTCGAACTCCTGATCCTCCTGCCTCGGCCTTCCAAAATGTTGGGATTACAGGTGTGAGCCACTGCTCCTGGCCTTGAAGGTTACTTTTCTTGTGTAATCCTAACTTGATCTTGGAACAAAATTCCTGAGAGTTAATTCTTCAGTTATTGCATATTATTTTCTTAGTACGGTTCTAATTCTGCTGACTACAGAGTCAGAAAGGGTTTTAAAACCATGGTGACAGGTGGTTTCCCAGCCAGAGCTGTGGTTCTGGAAGACACGAGGAAGACCACAACTCCTGAACCAGGATGGGAGTTGGGGTATGGAGAGGAGAAGGTAGACAGATGGATGCAGATGCAGAGTGGCTGACACACGCTGCAACAAAGATGGGTCTGAGGATGCTGCACTGAGCGAAATCAGCCCATCACCAAAGGGCCCATACTGTGTGGTGGAGGGGCATAGTCATATGTGTGTCGTTGGGAGGCAGAGTCTAAGGTAGAAGAACCTCTTTGAGGGCAATTTGACAGAATCCGTCAAAATGGATTCCACCTGTGTGCAGAGAGGTGCGTGGCAGGATAATTATTGCAGTAGTGTTTATGATAACAGAAAACTGGAAACAACCTAAACGGGCTGCTGTCTGCATCCGTGTGATGGACCTGCATGTGTCGTCAGAGAATGAAGTAGCAAATGGTGATGGAAGTAAAGCTAGCAGTGACGAAATATTTACCACATGACTGACATTGTTTAAGTGCATCTAATCTTGACCACAATCCCATGAGTTAGGCATTTTATATCCATATTACAAATACGAAACTAAGGCAGCAAGAGGCTCCATGACTGCTCAGAGTCACATTCTAGTAAGGGACAGAGCTGGGACTGAACTCCTGCTGTTGGGCCCAGCATCCAGTCCCTTGGTCTCTACACTGAAACTCTTCCTCCAGATGTCATGAAGGATCTAGCTCTGTATCTCTTGGTAAAGGTGCAGGACATGCTGCCATCTGCATAAAAGAGAGAAATACACGTGCATGTTTGGGTAAGTGCAGGGCAGCGCTGTCCTATAGAACCTTCTGTGATGACGGGAATGTTCTAGATCTGTGCTGGTCAACCCTGTAGCCACAGGTGGCTGCTGAGCACTTAAAAGATGCCTGATGTGACTGAGTAGTGGAATTTTCATTATATTTAATTTTAACTAATTTAAATAGCCACATGTGGCTGATGGCTGTCGTATGGGGCAATGCAAGGTGGAATATAGACAGACGGATGTTAAAGAAAAGATAACCGGATTTTGTGGTTTGCAAACCGTACTTTTAAAAAAGCTTCTGCAGATACATCATTGGAAAAACGGGTTTCATAACTGTTTATTTCAGAACCACTAATTTAATCTAGCCACTTCATTTGAGAGACGAGGACACATAAGGCAGAAAAGTCGAGTCACCTTCCTGAAATCACACTCAGCTGCTTTAGTGCGAGGAGGGAGGAGCTGGTCACAGTTTGGTTTGGTTTGTTCCTCTTTAGAGCAATGGACATTCTAGTTTGCCAGGGGCTTCATTCAATCTGATGTCGGCTCAGTTCTTAGCGTGGCCAGTAGGTTCCTGGAAATGGCAGTGCCATAAGCCATGGGAACTCAACTCTGGCTCATATCAGTTAGCCTGCGGGGAAACTGGTTTTGTCATACAGCGTATCACCATTTCACTTAATGTTACAGTGTCCAAGAACCTCTCAACAACATTAAGTGAGGACTTACTGTAAAAGAAAGAAAGAACCAGACTTTTGTCTCCTGGGCTCCCAGAACTCCATGAGGAGTCTTGTAGTGGCTCGCCCTTTCCTGAAGCCCCAGAGTTCATCCTGCCTCCTGCACACCCCAGGCTCAGGCTGTCCTGCCTGCCTGCACCACAGCATGGGTGAACCACGGTAGGACCATGCTTCCCTGTGGGTGTACTCCTCAGCTCCTCACGCATGGATGGCTTTGAAAATGTTTGTGTGGACTCTACTCCCAGCCCCGAGGGCTGAACAGCTGGTGAGTCGTGTAGGTGGCTCATGAGAAGATTTCTCCAGCATTTCCTTGAGGGAGCTGCTGGACACAGGTAAACACTCAGCAAGGAGCAGGATGGGGCTTCAGGGGGCTGCCAGTCCATTGAGCCTGGGTGACTCCAGGAGGAGAGGAGCCAGCAGAGCTGTGCATAACCATGAACTTTTTTAGAAGCAGCAAGCAAGGAGGAAGAGTGGAATTAATGAAAATGAGGTAGCCAACTTAACAGAAAGGCAGAAGAGGAAAGGAGTGGAAGAAAATTCCAGGAAAGTGTTTCCCCAGAGGCTTGGGCATGGTTCTGGGGACAGAAGATGGCAGGGAATCATCTAAGATCCGAGCTGAGGGCACAGAGAAGACCTGCTCCCAGGACGCCGAGGAAGAACTGGGAGGCCCGTGCTGAGCCGGGGGGCTTTGCCTGCCTTCGGGCACTGTATGAGGCTAGCGCTGCCAGTGGAGCTGCTGGTGGGCTGGAGGAAGTGGACCCAGCCAAGGGGCAGGAGGTATCGGCTGCAGGCCTGTGCTTGCAAGGCAACCAGACCCTGTGTCACGATGCCAAAGCCAGGGAACCTCAGGAAGGAAATGCCGTGGGTGGGGACTCCTGAGTGTCCAGTGAAAATGGAGGAAGCAAGAAAGACAGGGCCCCAGCCACTCCTGAGATGTGTATCTTCTGTGATTCTGTCTCCAGGGAGAGACTGTGCAGCATCTACCTTAACATCTCTGGCACAGAGCTGTTCTCCTGCCATGGGAAGGCTCTCGCCCACAGAGGAGTAAAGGGAAGGGCGCTGCTTCCTGGACCAGCTCACCGTGGCCGCTGTCTACACTTTGCCAGTCTCAAACCCTCAGTGCCTTCAGTGTGGATACAAGAGTGAGAGGAACGTTTAAAAAGCAAATTATTCCAAATTAATCTGTAAATTTAATGCAGTTCCAATTAAAATCCCAACAGACTTTCTTTATTCTTGAACTTAACAAAATAATTAAAAATTCACCTGGAAGAATAAGCAAATAAGAAGAGCCAAGAAAGTTTGGAGAAAGAGTGCTGGTGAAAGTGAGTTGCGCTGCCTGACTGGAAAGGTGCTGTGAAGCCGCGGCAGAGGAGGCCCCCTTCACACGTCATTCCGCCCACCCTGGCGTTGCAGAAGCGAAGACACAGTGGAAACAGCCATGAGCAGGGCCCCTGCAGCTCATGTTTCAGAGTAGTAATGACATTGAATTGAGTGGGTTGAGGAGGTCTGCATTTTTTTTAATCTTAAAAGATAAGCAGAAGTTGTCAGATTTGATCTGGGAGATAATGAGCCATATAAAATCTAAAGTAGAAAAATGAATGATTGACTGGGTGTGTGCAGTGGCTCACACCTATAATCTCAGCACTTTCAGAGGCCGAGGCAGGAGGATTGCTTGACCTCAGGAGTTCAAGACCAGCCTGGGCAACATAGTGAGACCCCATCTCTAAGAAAAGATGAAAAAAAAAAAAATTAGCCAGGCTTGGTGGCTTTCACCTGTTGTCCCAGCTACTCGGGAGGCTGAGGTGGGAGGATCACTTGAGCACAGGAGATTGAGGCTACAGTGAGCCCTGATCACACCACTGTACTCCAACCTGGGCAACAGAGCCAGATCCTGTCTCAGAAAAACAAACAAAAACGATTAAAGCAATAATATGAACAGGAGCAGGAATGGAAAGGTGTTCCAAGGAATCCCAGAGTTATTTGCTTGAGGGACAAAAGGTAGCTTTTCGCTGCCACAGAGATGTGGCTCACCCTTTGCAGCAAATATAAAAGAAGTCATGGCCGGGCGCGGTGGCTCAAGCGTGTAATCCCAGCACTTTGGGAGGCCGAGACGGGCGGATCACGAGGTCAGGAGATCGAGACCATCCTGGGTAACACGGTGAAACCCCGTCTCTATTAAGAAATACAAAAAACTAGCCGGGCGAGGTGGCGGGCGCCTGTAGTCCCAGCTACTCGGGAGGCTGAGGCCGGAGAATGGCGTGAACCCGGGAGGCGGAGCTTGCAGTGAGCTGAGATCCGGCCACTGCACTCCAGCCTGGGCGACAGAGCGAGACTCCGTCTCAAAAAAAAAAAAAAAAAAAAAGAAGTCATGTCAGGTGTTCTGATTGTCTGTAGCTGTAGAGCAAACCACCGCGAAACACAGTAGATTACAGTAACATCTTCATTAACCTTATGAATTAAGAGTCTTTAATTTTTGCCAGTTTGAGGAGTGAAAATGATGTTTTACCATTTTTATTTTCTGGTGAGACTGAGCAACTTTTCATACATTTCAGACTATTTGTATTTCCTCTTCAGTACGTTACAGATTCATTCTCTGCTAATTTTTACTTGAGTTATTTGTCTTTTTTTTGAGACAAAGTCTTGCTCTGTCACCCTGGCTAGAGTGCAATGACACGATGTTGGCTTACCTCAACCTCTGCTTCCTGGGCTCAAGCAATCCTCCCACCTCAGCCTCCCAAGTAGCTAGGACTACAGGTGCACGCCACCACATTTGGCTAATTTTTGTATTTTTTGGTAGAGATGAGGTTTCACCATGTTTCCCAGGCTGTTCTCAAACTCCTGGCCTTGAGCAATCCACTTGCCTCAGCCTCTCAAAGTGCTAGGATTATAGACATGAGCTACCATGTCTGTCCTCTTTCTTACTGGTTACATTAGTCATTTGCTATACATATATCGGTTTTAATTTTGTCACACAGAAACTTTTTTTAGTCAGATTTCTCAATCCTTTCCTTTATGCTTTTGCATTTTGTGCCTTAAATGGCTTTCTTTCCCCAGGATTATAAGCCTATTCTTTTATATTTTCTTTTAATGTTGTAATTTTGGTTTTTAAGCTTAGCTATTTGGACCTCATCTCTAGGAAACAAGCAGATGGGACTAATCCCTGAGAGAAGGGAAGCTCCTGCAGTGATGGATGGCCAGCCCACCAGCTCTCTGCCTGGGAATAAATCCACCTCCCAGTGCAGGGAGCTGGCCTCTGAGTGCAGCACAGCAGCCTCACTGGCTGAGGAGGCGGTGATCAGAGAGGGCAGCTGAAGCCGCCTATTTTATGGAATGGGGCATCAGAAAGGAGGACGCTATGAAGAGAGGGGCCCCAGGAGTTTATGTGCAGGTCTCCACGAGTCCATGGCCAAGGGTTGTGCTCTCTGTGTGCAGGATGAGGCCACTCGAGGTTTACCAGATAGTCTGAGATCAGAACAGATGCACTAAAATTGGATGTGTGTGTACACTTGTCCCAGGTAAGGACCGAACACTGAATGCACAGCAGGGAAGGAGCACAGGCTGCATTTGCTGAGATTTCACATGAAATCTTATGTGTGCATTTGCTTTGTATTCTCTCTCACCAGACTTACAAAGTAAGTGTGGTGCTCCCTGGGCTCTTGCTGCACATGCTGAGCTCCAGTGAGGAGTGAGCTGCTTTTATCCTCTGTGATCTGTAAATTGTTACACTTTCCCCATAGTAAAAACTCAATCTGATTCCACAGCTGTGATAATAAAAACTGATTGGGAAAACCCCAGAGAGATTCAGGGTCAAAGTGAGGCTGTTTAGATCATCATGAGCCTGAGACAGCTGGTTCCTGCAAGAATGAATGTACAGCATTTTCTAATCAGTCTCCTGCCTTTTTCCCAAGAAGCTTTGCTTTTTTTCTTTTTGACTTTTGGACTTAGTGTACACAGAGTCAGTTCATTCATAGACACCTCATGGAGGCAACTAGAGGTCCTTGGTGAAGGTAAAGAAGTACTGGGAATGCAGCCACAGAATCCAGCAGTGTCCTCGGTTGAATTTAGCACAGTACACAATTCAGTGTGTGCCCTGCAGCTTCTCCCCGCAGTGATTGATGTCTTTACCAAATGTTAATAACCAAGGTAAGGCAAGTAACCAGGCAACCAAGGCAAGCGAAACATCTTCAAGAAGCAAATGCCATGGGCTGTGCGGTTTTGCTTTGCCCTGTCCTGCTGCGTTATTCATGAGTGTTGTCTCTACATTCCCCCGTCTGGAACTTTAGTACAACCTCAACACTCTGGGAAGATATTCATGGATATGCACTAAAATTAGGATTTTACCTTCCCGTGTGCAATTCAATATCATCATTTTTCTCAAATGACTTTTGTTCCATTGAGGTGGACAAAATTCTGTATCTTACAATTTTTTTTTTCCTAAACTGTCCTGGAGACCTAACCAATTTTGGAGATGGTTGGACTGTTACCCTTTTATTAAACATCTAAGACTTTCATCAAAAAGTTCCATATTCCACTCAGAAATATCTCTAAGGTACTTATATCCAAGGAAAAGTTAATTTTCTATTAGTAACTAGCATTTCCCTGGGTAAAAATAATCAGCGAGTTTCTTTCTGTTTTTGCTCCACTTTTTCCTTCCCAAAAATCTTGTACATAAATTCCAATTGTTAGTGTTCAGAGTGGACACCACACTCTAGCCCCTTAAGACAATCGAGGTCCTTCCCTCCTTGTTTCCTTCCTCCCTCCCTGCCCTCCTGCCCTCCCTCCTTCCCTCCCTCTCCCCTTCCCTCCCTTTCTTCCTTCCTTCCTTTTTTTTTTTTTTTTTTTTTTGATAGGGTCTCGCTCTACCACCCAGGCTGGAGTGAAGTGATTTGATCATGGCTCACTGCAGCCCCAACCTCCCCAGGCTCAAGTGATTCTCATGCCTCAGCCTTCCCAGTAGCTGGGATTATAGGTGTGCACGATCATGCATGGCTAATTGTTCACATTTTTTGTAGGGACAGGTTCACGCCATGTTGCCCAGGCTAGTCTTGAACTCCTGGGCTCAAGCAGCTCCTGCCTCAGCCTCCCAAAGTGCTGGGATTTGTGAGTCATCACACATGACCTCCTTTTTAATTGAGGTATAACTTACATATGTGCATGGACATGTTCACGAAGTGACCCAGGTCTAGAAGGCACAGCATTCAGCCCCCCAGAATCCTCTTCATGTTCCCCTGGTTACCAGCTTCTACTCAAGGGCATTGATGATCCTAGTCCATTTTATTCAGGGATTAATATCAAAGAAAATACCTGAAGATACAGCCTATAGAATGCCTGCTTGGCTGTTTTTCAGTTTCTTCTCTTTGTTCTTTTGATGAACCCCTGAGTCTCAGATAAGTGGTCTTTGGGAAAAGTCCTTACCATATTAACATCCTCAGGGTGGTCTGTCTGTCTTCTTAGTTTTGGCTTCTTCTGTGAGCATTGAGGACGGTTGCCCAGCAGCTCAGCCAGATTTCACCTCCCTCTGCTCTAAGGCCTGAACCAGCTCTAGTCATCCCTTCGCCAAAAATGAGACTTTTCACCTCCATCCAGGGGCAGGTCCTGGAGCGAGTTCTCAGCTTGCTCCCTGGGGTGCCCAGGACTTGCCCAGCCACCTGTGCCCAACAAACTGCTGTTTTTCTGCCTGGTACCCGGTACATTGGCCCTGCCCACATGAGTCCCTTGCTGCCATAGCTTCCTTGACCTCTCTGGTCACTGCAGTGGGACTGGATCTTAACCCACCTACCTGGCACCCACAGACCCTGCCTAGCTCCTGGCTGCCCAGGGCTGGACGCTTTTCTAGTCCAGGAAACCAACCTCCAAGAGACTGGTGAATGATGGCATGATCCCATCACTGCTGCCTGCCTCTTCCCTCCAACTCCCATGAACTGGCCCCCAGGTCCCAGGCTGCAAGAGCTCCTGGAGACTATGCTAGCCCCAAGGAAGTCCTGGCTCCTGGAGGACTGACCCCCTTCCACTCCATTAGGCCATCAGCTGCCGTCCTCAGCCTTCCCTGCCTCCCCCGGGCTCTGCTGATGAGGGTGCAGCACACCACGTAGCTCATAGCCTCTGTATGTGGTCTGTAAGGGAACAGTAATTTAAGTGACATGGCTTTTCCAGAATGAACTGAGAGCTCTGATGAAGCATAACTCAATTCATCCCTTTTCTGCAAGTCATCTTCCATCCCTGTGGAAAGTGTGAATGATACCAGCTGTGCCACACTGATATTGACCCCCTCGTTCCTGAAAATACACCTTAGAGCTCACGAAAGCACACTCCAGTGACTGGAAAGGAAGTCACTTTTGTCTTAAGAACAGCAGCGGGGCAGCCTCTGAGATGCACAGGGCTTTACAGGTTTCTGCTTGGCCTTACCTCTGAGGTTTCCTAAGTGCACACAGCTTTTTTTTTTTTTCGTTTTATTTCTGAGAAATTTAATTATTATAGTTTTTTTTTTTAAATCAACTTTTATTTTAAAGTTTCAGGGTACATGTGCAGGATGTGCAGGTTTGGTACATAGGTGTGCCATGGTGGTTTGCTGCACAGATCAATCCATCACCTAGGTATTAAGCTCAGCATGCATTGGTGATTCTTCCTGATGCTCTCCCTCCCCCACCCCCAACAGGCCTCAGTGTGTGTTGTTTCCCTCCAAGTGTCCATGTATTCTCATTGTTCACCTTCCACTTAGAAGTGAGAACATACTTTGTTTGGTTTTCTGTTTTCTGCACTAGTTTGCTGAGAAAAGGGGCTTCCAGCTCCATCCATGTCCCTGCAAAGGACAGGATCTTGTTTTTTTGTGGCTGCATAGTATGGTGTATATGTACCACATTTTCTTTATTCAGTCTATCACTGATGGGAATTTGGGTTGGTTCCTTGACTTTGCTATTGTGAATGGTGCTGCAGTGGACATAACGTGTGCATGTATCTTTATGACAGAAGGATTTATATTCCTTTGGGTATATACCCACTGATAGGATTGCTGGGTCAAATTGTTTTTCTTCTAGATCTTCGAGGACTACAAGGAACTTACACAAATTTACAAGAAAAAAACAACATCCCCATTAAAAAGTGGGCAAAGGACATGAACAGACACTTCTCAGAAAAAGACATTTATGTAGCCAACAAACATGAAAAAAACCTCAACATCACTGATCATTAGAGAAATAAATGCAAAGCAAAACCACAGTGAGATACCATCTCACACCAGCCAGAATGGCAATTATTAAAAAGTCAAGAAACAACAGATGCTGGCAAGGTTATGGAGAAAAATGAACAGTTTTTTTTTGTTTGTTTGTTTGTTTTTTTGAGATAGTGTATTAGTCCATTTTCATGCTGTTGATAAAGACATACCTGAGACTGGGAAGAAAAAGAAGATTAATTGGATTTACAGTTCCACATTGCTGGGGAGGCCTCAGAATCATGGCAGGAGGCGAAAGGCACTTCTTTCTTTCTTTTTTTTGAGACGGAGTCTCACTCTGTTGCCCAGGCTGGAGTGCAGTGGTGTGATCTCAGCTCACTGCACCCTCTGCCCCCTGGGTTCAAGCGATTCTCCTGCCTCGGCCTCCTCAGTAGCTGGGATTACAGGCGCCTGCCACCATGCCCAGCCTAGTTTTATATTTTTAGTAGAGACAGGGTTTCACCATCTTGGCCAGGCTGGTCTTGAACTCCTGACCTCGTGATCCACCCGCCTCAACCTCCCAAAGTGCTGGGATTACAGGCATGAGCTACTGTGCCCGGCCGAAAGGCACTTCTTACATGGTGGTGGCAGCAAGAGAAAAAGAGGAAAGAAGCAAAAATGGAAACCCCTGAGAAACTCATGAGATCTTGTGAGACTTATTCACTATCACGAGAATAGCACGAGAAAGACTGACCCCCATGATTCAGTTACCTCCCCCTGGGTCCCTCCCACAATACTTGGGAATTCTGGGAAATACAATTAAAGTTGAGATTTGGGTGGGGACACAGCCAGACCATATCAGATGGAGTCTTGCTCTGATGTCCAGGCTGGAGTGCAGGGGCACCGTCTCAGCTCACTGCAACCTCCGCCTCTCGGGTTCAAGTGATTCTCCTGCCTCAGCCTCCCAAGCAGCTGGGACTACAGATGCACACCACCATGCGCGGCTAATTTTTTGTATTTTTAGTAGAGATGGGGTTTCACCATGTTGGCCAGGCTGGTCTCAAACTCCTGGCCTCATGTGATCCATCCACCTAGGCTTCCCTAAAAGTGCTGGGATTACAGGCATGAGCTACTGTGCCAGGCCAAAAAAGGAACACTTTTATACTGCTGGTGGGAATGTAAATTAGTTCAACCATTGTGAATGACAGTGCACACGGCTTTGAATTGTCCCTCAGCTGCACTGAACTGGGAGTTGCTGGTGCTTCTGATGCTCAGCTAGAATTAGAGATGATTTCAGATGGCAACTAGGGGACTCGGTTGGGGTTGTTGCACTCTGAGATGAAAGGGAATGTCTTTAGGGGTATAACGTTCTTGGAGCGAGTGTTATGTCGCAAACCATAGTTGGGTGGCCTCCACCTCTGCCAATGTCAGCAATAAAAAGTCTGAGGCAGGGAAACCTTGTTTATAGAAAGGAAGAGTGTTTCCTGACCATAGGCTTGGGCTTGTCTACCTGACTAGATTTGGACTTTTTGTAATAATGATTTTTTAAGGTAGTACACGTCCTCCTTTTTCCTTTGTCGTTTCTGTGTGGTCTCACTGCTGCAGTGCCAGGGTCTGCATTCAAATATGACCGAGCCCCCAGCACGGCCACCAGTGCAGTCTGTCCTAAGGCACTGGGCTCTCAGAGCTCTCCTGCGGGTTTTAGTCATTTTGTTTGATTTTTCAACCATGGCTTTGATCTTGCCAGACTTTAGTCTCAACCTATGACCCATTTATAGTTACAGATCAAGAACCAGTGTTCACTTTGGCAGCATACATACCAAAATGGGGATGATACAGAGAAGACTGGCAGGTTCCCTGCGCAAGGAAAACAAACAAATAACTTTTTTTGTTTTCAAGAGAGTCTCACTGTGTCCCCCAGGCTGGTGTGATCATGGCTCACTGCCACCTTGAATTCCTGGGCTCCGGTGATTCTCCCACCTCAGCTTCCCAAGTAGTTGCAACTACAGACATGCACCATCACACTTGCCTGATTTTTATTTTTATTTATTTTATGTTTATTTTTTTGGGACAGGGTCTCACTCTGTTACCCTGGCTGGAGTGCTGTGGCATGATCTCTGCTCACTGCAACCTCTACCTCCTGAGTTCAAGCAAATCTCCCCCCTCAGCCTCCCGAGTAGCTGGGATTACAGGCACACACCACCATTCCCGGCTAATTTTTGAATTTTTTTTGGTAGATAAGAGGTTTCACCATGTTGGCCAGGCTGGTCTCGAACTCCTAACCTCAAGTGATCTGTCTACCTTGGCCTCCCAAAGTGCTGGGCCACCACTCTGAGCCCAAAAAACTATTCTTGACAGTGTTAACTAGCATATAGGCACCTTTTTGGTTGTGGGAGATGGTGGCATTGTTGAGCTTTCGGATCCATCTGACCTCTCAAATGCTTCTGAAGATTTTGCAGATGAAGAAAAACGCTGTTTTGTATCAGCAATGATAGAAGATGTTAAGTGTGTATAAAAAGTTCTCATGATTTGGGAAAAGAAAGATTTAGCAAGTGTTAAAGTGAATTTGGGAAGGGAGGGAGGAAGGGTGAGAAGGAGAACCTGGCCCATTTGGACGCACAAGTTCCCTGGGGCAGTAGCATTCACCAGTGCAGAGAGCAATGCCATCCACTGCAGAGCTGGTTCCTAGTGGGCCTGATCTGGGCTCAGAAAATGGGGTTCTAGTTTCTTTAACTGACAAGAAGGAACCAAAGTTTTAGCGCTCACTCCTCTAGAATCTGCCCTCTCCCACCCTCAGCCTTTCTTTTCACTCTTGTCGAAGACAGATTGAGCAAGCTGCAGGCCTCTTTCAGCAGGGTCTGCTTTCAGCGCTGCCAACAGTGCTGACATCCATGCCGCGGCCATCCTGCCTAATATCCTCTCCTCTGCTCACCCTTCTCCAATGGCGGTGTCCACAGCAAATGGGACATGTGCTTCAGAGGCAAATGGATCTGGTGTTCTGGCCCTGACTCTGGCACTAGAAATCTTTCTTTTTGCTCTGGCTTTCTTATCTGTAAAATGGGTATACTACTAGTCACTGTGCATGGCTGTACATGAGAAAATGCACAGTGACAGGCCCATTACAGGCACTCAGCAAATGCCACTGCCCTTCCCAGCCCACCATTTTTTTGAGCTTCATATTTAAGGGACTCCTACTTTTTTTTTTTTTTTTTTTGTGAAACAGGGTTTTGCTCTCTTGCACAGGCGGGAGTGCAATGGCATGATCTTGGCTCACTGCAAGCTCCGCATCCTGGGTTCAAACAGTCTTCCTGCTTCAACCTCTCAAGTAGCTGGGACTACAGGCATGTGCCACCACACCCAGCTAATTTTTGTATTTTTAGTAGAGATGGGATTTCGCCATGTTGGCCAGTCTGGTCTCAAACTCCTGAGCTCAAGCGATCCGCCTACCTTGGCCTCCCAAAGTGCTGGGTTTACAGCGTGAGCCACCATGCCCAGCCAAGGGACTCATACTTAAAGGACTTTGGTCTTACTCATTGAGCATTTGGTTTTCTATTGAAAATGTGGCCTTTCTGTTGGAAAAAATCTTGTATCCGTCATCATTGCTCTTGGGAAAGAACACTTCCAGCAGGGCCAGCGCTTGCCTTGTGTACATGGTTGCCTTGAGATCAGCATAATATGTAAACATCAAAATGGCTTTCTGGATATAAAGCCTGGCTTTCCGTCCTCCAAGTCAGCACTGCAAGAGATGGGTCTGGAGATAGGGTCTCTGGCAGCCTGTGCATGGTAGAGGAAGGAAGGGGGAGCTCAGTACTGGCAGGGGCCATAGTGCTCTCTGCCTTTCCCAAGAGGAAAGCAGAAACCAGACCCTCTGAAAGAGGCCCTCCTTGTTTTCACCTTCCCAGGGTTTGACGTCCATAACATCTGGTTTGAATGATTTCAGTGAACTGGATGGGGCACCCCCCACCACCACTTCCTGGTTTTTTTTCCCTCTGCCCTTTTTTTGTTTTTTTTTTTTTGAGGTAGAGTCTCTGCCCCAGCTAGAGTGCAGTGGCACGGTCTCAGCTGACTGCATCCTCCACCTCCCAGGTTCAAGCAATTCTCCTGCTTAAGCCTCCTGAGTAGCTGGGATTACAGGTGCCCGCCACCACACCCAGCTAATTTTGTATTTTTAGTAGAGATGGGGTTTCACTCCATTGGCCAGGCTGGTCTCAAACTCCTGACCTCAGGTGGTCCACCGACCTCAGCCTCCCTAACCTAGAAACCTCTTCAGAAAGTGTAAAATCAAAGCATTCCCCATTTCTAAAGCAGTGTCCAGCTCCCATCAGGTAGCTGTTGAACCCAAAGAGACTTTGAATGCAAAAGTCCACATACGGGATCAGCTTCCCAGTGGCCCCAGAAGTTGCAAGATGGGGCCCTCCCAACAAAAGGCATCCTCAGGCTTTTACATAATGCTGATGTATGTGCTTAGCGACTGCTGAAAGTTGGTCGTGCTTGAGTCATGAAAGCCAAGATGGAGAGACGTTATTATGGTTGTCTGTTGCTTTCAGCCAAATACTCCTCGCTGGGGAAATGTAACTGCAAAGCAGACTCCAGAACACACTGTCTTCCTGAAAGCCGGTGCTTTTGGGGGACATTCTGGGGCCCACCAGGGTCATCCTGGACACTGACTGAAACTGAGAAGAGATTTGCTGGGAAGACAGGGACAGATTACTTGTATCTGTGTCATTCAGGTATATCCTTGTATCTATGTCATTCAGGTAAACCCTACATGTGACATGTGACACCATCTCTTTTGACCTCAGTTTCAAATGAGATATTTCACCAACCTTATTGCTAAGGGTCAGGCTAGGTTGAAATAACCCTCAAAAATTCTAGATAAAAAGCTAAATGAGATTATAGGCTTTTTTTTTTTTTTTCTTAAGATTATTTGCTTTCAGAACCCTTGGGAAACTTCACAGGAAACATGGTACCATATTTTAGTATACATCTCCACCTATGCATGTTCTCCAGAACCTCTTTACACACACTTTGAGGAGAGTTCCATCAAACCTCCTTCTGTTACTCCATCTTAATGTCGTGCCTTATTCCTCTTCACCCTGCCTCTCCTTTTCAGCTACAAATTGATTCTGACAGAAACACCCTAAATGACCTTCCCAGGGCAGTCAGAGAGTTAACTTGTTGTAGGGCTGCATTTGGCCATCTGGGCAGAGGGAAGGAACAGTGGTCAGTGTTCCCACCCACCACAGCTTTCCAAGTTTGCTGGCTTCACATTTCCCAGGACAGGGCATGAAGAGGAAGAGCTCCTCAGTGGCTGTGGGGAGACTGCAGGAAGGAACCCTAGACTTGCCCAATTCTTCTTGTCCTAAAACCCAACGCAGACCTAAAACTCAGCCAAGCCCAAGCTATGCCCCGCTTCTGCAGTCTCTTGCAAGGCCCCTGCTTAAACAACCTGAGCTCCCAGCTTTAGCAGGCTTGGGAACCTGATGCTTCATTTGGGACAAAGTTTGTGGATCCAGGGAGGAAAACCTTGTTGGGGTGAGCAGGTGGGTTGACAGGACTGAGGATCTAAGAGGTGGGGATGTGCTGGAGTCCCCAGCTGGCCTAGGGGCCTGCACAGGAGTCTTCAGAAGCCACCGTCGCCATGGGCAGGGACTTAGAATTGAATTTTTTTGTTTGTTTGTTTTTTTGAGACAGAGCGTTACCTAGGCTGGAGTGCAGTGGTGCAATCTCAGTTCACTGCAACCTCCACTTCCCAGGTTCAAGGCATTCACCTGCCTCAGCCTCCCAAGTAGCTGGGATTACAGGTGCCCGCCAGCACCCCAGCTCAGTTTTGTATTTTTAGTAGAGATGGGGTTTAACCATCTTCACTAAGCTGGTTTCAAACTCTTGACCTCAGGTGATCCACTTGCCTCGGCCTTCCAAAGTGTTGGGAATACAGACGTGAGCCATCATGCCCGGCTAGAGTTGAATTTTAGTTTCCTTATCACTGTGCACCAAGCAGCTGCTGGGAGCTGCACCCATCCTGAAGGAGGAGCTTCTTTCTTCCCATGCAGTCTCATGCTCCCTGCTTGTTTGGCGTGCCGACGGGGCTGCTGAGCAGGAAGGGTTTTCTTTTCCCCCTGAGAAGCCTCCTAAATGATGGGGAGAAGAGTGTGGTAGGAAGAGCAATCCAGAGACAGCCTTGTAGGTCTTTAAGACCTTCTCATCTTGGTCTGCTTGTTGTGAATTGGGATTATACAGAGATGGTGATGGTGGTAGTGATGGTAGTGATGGTGGTGGGGATGATGGTAATGATTATGAAGGTAGTGATGATGGTAATGGTTATGAAGGTGGTGATGATGATGGTAGTGATGATGGTAATGGTTTTGAAGATGGTGATGAT
>NW_012110863.1:237684-238496 GCF_000951045.1 Mandrillus leucophaeus | reverse complement strand
GAAATCCCGTCTCTACTAAAAATACAAAAATTAGCTGGGCGTGGTGGTGCGCACCTGTAATCCCAGCTACTTGGGAGGCTGAGGCAGGAGAATTGATTGAACCCGGGAGGCAGAGATTGCAGTGAGCCAAGATCGCACCACTGCACTTCAGCCTGGGCAGCAGAGCAAGACTCTGTCTCAAAAAAAAAAAAAAAAAGAAAAGAAAAAAAGAAATTGGCATTGGAAGGTAGAGGAGGCAGCAGTGCAGAGCCAGGGCTATGGAGCAGCTGCAGCTGCTGGGGAACACCTTGGTGTTGTCCAGGCCGTGGAAGAAGGCTGGTTGGCTGGATGTGGTTAGTGGGGCCAGAGAGGCTGTGCTGACCCAGGGAAGCCAAGGGGCAGACCCTGTAGCTGGGCTGATCCGGGGAGTCCGAGGGCAGAGGCTGCAGAGCTTCCCCACAGCTCTGGTTTGGCCTCACCCACTAACCACTAGGATGGTAGCTACGCAGATGGAAAGACCTAGAAAGATTCAAAATATGTCTCAGACAGAATCGACTGGACTTAGTGACAGATTGGTTGTAGGGGAGGAGGAGAGGAAGGAGTCAAAGATGATGCCTTGGTGTCTAGTTTGAAAGGGCCATTTTCTGAGATGGGGAGGGCATAGATATGTTTAAAAGCTCTGTTCGATTATCCCACATCAGGATTTAAATAAAGTACAAAGAAGGGTCATAGCAATGACAATAACTGAGCGAAGTAATTTAGTTTTTTAAGGTGTTAGAATTCTCCAGAGAAGCAAAACCAAAAGAGAGAGAGAGAGAGAGAGAGAGAGAGAG
>NW_012110863.1:211802-235109 GCF_000951045.1 Mandrillus leucophaeus | reverse complement strand
GATGATGGCAATGGTTATGGAGGTAGTGATGATGATGGTGGTAGTCATGATGGTAATGGTTATGAAGGTAGTGATGATGATGGTAGTGATGATGGTAATGGTTATGAAGGTGGTGATGATGGTGGTGGTGATGATGGGAATGGTTATGAAGGTGCTGATGATGATGGTAGCGATGATTGTAATGGTTATGAAGGTAGTGATGGTGGTAGTGATGATGGGAATGATTATGAAGGTGGTGATGATGATGGTAGTGATGATGGTAATGGTTATGAAGGTGGTGATGATGGTGGTAGTGATGATGGTAATGGTTATGTAGATAGTGATCATGGTAGTGATGATGTTAATGGTTATGAAGGTAGTGATGATGGTAGTAACGATGGGAATGGTTATGAAGGTAGTGATGATGGTGGTGGTGATGAAGGTAATGGTTATGAAGGTAGTGATGATGGTGGTGATGATGATGGTAATGGTTATGAAGGTGGTGATGATGGTGGGGATGATGGTAATGGTAAGAAGGTAGTGATGATGATGGTAGTGATGAGGGTAACGGTTATGAAGGTAGTGATGATGATGGTAGTGATGATGCGAATGGTTATGAAGGTGGTGATAATGGTAATGGTTATGAAGGTAGTGGTGATGGGAATGGTTATGAAGGTAGTGATGATGGTGGTAGTGATGATGGTAATTGTTATGAAGGTAGTGATGATGATGGTGGCGATGATGATGATGGTGATAGTGATTCTTCCTTGACGAAATGAGTCTGGGAAATGCTGGCATGTACAAAACTAATCAGGTGGGTTAATTTGAGAATAAGATACCTTTGAGCCTTTGATGACTCTCCTGAGAGATGGACGGAAATCCTCTACTGTTTTGAGCACTGAAGGCTTTTCCTCAGTGCTATTCTGTGAATGGAGTTGGGCAACACCAGGCCATTCCTGATACCAAAACAAAATGTACTCTGAGCAAATTTGGGAAGTTTATTCTTATGTTGCCTTACTGAAAAATCCAAAGGTAGATTCCCATCTTATCCCAGTCTCCCTCATCTGTGATACTGCACAGTTCGCAATAGTATTTGTTTATTACTACTTTTCTCTCCTGCAGAACATCGACATCACCAATTTCAGCAGCAGCTGGAGCGATGGCCTGGCCTTCTGTGCTCTGCTCCACACCTACCTGCCTGCCCACATCCCCTACCAGGAGCTGAACAGTCAGGAGAAAGTAAGTCATGGCCCTGTCACCTTGGTTATCCTCTAGGAAATGCAGGGGGATTCCTAATTGAGAAACCCCACTGTGAGAGGGGCTAACAGGCCTGAAGTAGAAGTTGGGATATTGATACCAGGTATAGATAACTCGTGAATGTGTGACTGCACCGTGGAATCCCAACCTCAGCAAATCTTCCCCAGCTTCCCTTCTGAGGAATCTCACCTTCATGGTTTCAAGACCTTGGCCAGCATTTTTCAAAGCCTATTCCAAAGAACCAGCAAACACCAACAAAAAGAATTCCCTGCTCAGATAAGTCTGGGACACTGTATATTGCATCACATTTTCAGAGAGCATGGTGCCTGTTAACACATTAAAGACTTCAGGAAGTCCTACATTAAGAAATCTGTGTGACTGTTTAACCCAACATAGATCAGATCCACATAACCTCTTTACTTACATTTGTTTATTTTACTACAATCACCATAACAAGGGTTGGCAAATTTTCCCTGTTAAGGCCACGTAATAGACTCAGTGGGTCAGTTGGTCTCAGTCACAACTATCCAACTCTACCATCGGGCTAAAGAGGCCATTGATCACTTTGTAAATGAATGGGCATGGCTGTGCCAACAAAACTTTATTTACAAAAACAGGCTATGAGCCAGATTTGGCCCATGGTCAGCAGTTTGCCACCCCCTGACCTAGAACCTCCTACAAAATGTCCCACAGAGAATACTTTGGAAAATGCTGTGCTGGGTCCTGCTGTTGGTCACTCAAGAATTTCTGTCAAGCATTGGGTACTGTCATAAGAAAACAATAAACAGTAGAGACGTTCTGCACCCTCATGAGCTAGACAGACAGTAAGCAAGCGAGTAGATTTATAACAAGTAAAATTATAAATGAGCAAGGATAAGTGGTCAAAGAGCCCGGAGAGAAACTCAGTGCTGTGAGACTGAGTGACGGGGATCGCATTTAGACCAGGGAGACTGCAGCAGTGATGTCAAAACTGGCGTCGGGGCTGGGCACAGTGGCTCACGCCTGTAATCCCAGTACTTTGGGAGCCCGAAGCGGGCGGACACCTGAGTTCAGGAGTTTGAGAGCAGCCTGCCCAACATGATGAAATCCCGTCTCTACTAAAAATACAAAAATTAGCTGGGCGTGGTGGTGCGCACCTGTAATCCCAGCTACTTGGGAGGCTGAGGCAGGAGAATTGATTGAACCCGGGAGGCAGAGATTGCAGTGAGCCAAGATCGCACCACTGCACTTCAGCCTGGGCAGCAGAGCAAGACTCTGTCTCAAAAAAAAAAAAAAAAAGAAAAGAAAAAAAGAAATTGGCATTGGAAGGTAGAGGAGGCAGCAGTGCAGAGCCAGGGCTATGGAGCAGCTGCAGCTGCTGGGGAACACCTTGGTGTTGTCCAGGCCGTGGAAGAAGGCTGGTTGGCTGGATGTGGTTAGTGGGGCCAGAGAGGCTGTGCTGACCCAGGGAAGCCAAGGGGCAGACCCTGTAGCTGGGCTGATCCGGGGAGTCCGAGGGCAGAGGCTGCAGAGCTTCCCCACAGCTCTGGTTTGGCCTCACCCACTAACCACTAGGATGGTAGCTACGCAGATGGAAAGACCTAGAAAGATTCAAAATATGTCTCAGACAGAATCGACTGGACTTAGTGACAGATTGGTTGTAGGGGAGGAGGAGAGGAAGGAGTCAAAGATGATGCCTTGGTGTCTAGTTTGAAAGGGCCATTTTCTGAGATGGGGAGGGCATAGATATGTTTAAAAGCTCTGTTCGATTATCCCACATCAGGATTTAAATAAAGTACAAAGAAGGGTCATAGCAATGACAATAACTGAGCGAAGTAATTTAGTTTTTTAAGGTGTTAGAATTCTCCAGAGAAGCAAAACCAAAAGAGAGAGAGAGAGAGAGAGAGTGTGTGTGTGTGTGTGTGTGGAGGTGGGGGTGTGGAGGGGTGGGGGCCAGGGAGAGAGATTTATTCTAAGGAACTAGCTCGAGATTATAGAAGCTAGCAAGTCCAACATCTGCAGGGTAAGCCAGCAGGCTGGAGACTCAGGGAAGAGCTAATACTGCAGTCCCAATGTGAAGGCCATTTGCTGGTGGGATTCCCTCTTCTTGGGTGAGGTTAGCCTTTTCTATTAAGGCCTTCACCTGATTAGATGAGGCCCACCCACTCTAAGTGGGGTCATTTGCTTTGCCCAAAGTCTGTTGTCGGGCCATGCATGGGGGCTCAGACTTGTAATCCCAGCACTTTGGGAGGCCAAGACAGGAGGATCACTTGAACCCAGGAGTTTAAGACCAGCCTAGGCAACATAGGGAGACCCCCATTTCTACAAAAAAATTTTTTTTAATTAGCTGGGCTTGGTGGCACACATCTGAGGTCCCAGCTACTCGGGAGGCTGAGGTGGGAGAGTCACTTGATGCTTGGAGTTTGAGGCTGTAGCAAAGCTGTGATTGCACCACTGCTATCCAGCCTGGGTGACAGAGACCCTGTCTGAAACAAACAAAAAAGCTTCACAGAAACATCTAGAATAATATTTGGCCAAATATCTGGGTACCATGCCTATCCAAGTTGACACATACAATTAACTATCACAGAATGTATTAAAATCTTTAAATTACTTTTCTGTGGGGTGCTTCATTTGTGAAGCAGACTGGACAGGATTATTAAACATTCTGGGAGAAAGATGTTTAAATCATGTGAAGTCTGAGGTGCTGTGAAATACGCAGGTGGTGATGGCAGGCAGGCAATTGTGCAGCAAATCCAGAGCTGGATGGGAGAGCAGAGCTGGAAACAGATCTGGGGGTTGTCCATGAAGAGATTCATGCTGTCTAATGCAGGTTCCTGAGATGATGGGAATGTTCTGTATCTGCACTGCCCACAGGGCAACCACCAACCATACCTGCTCCTGAGCACTTGAAATGTGGCAGATGTGACTGAAGACTGAATTTTTAATTTCGATTTTAATTTAAGTAGCCACATCATGTGTGGTTGCCATGTTGGACAGCATGGGCACAAATGGAATTTAAAGTCGTCAGACTGGAGGAGAGCACCCAGTCCTTTGGTTTTAGGGAAGCAGAGAGAGAACCGAGGAACACACCTGGGAACCCCAGTGTTTGTCGTGGAGGTAGAGGAGGAGGACACAGCAAAGGGGACCGGGAAGGAGCATCCAGAGAGGCAGCCTGAGTTGGGGCCACAGGCTGCAGTGGCCTCATGGGTCACAGGTGTGATCTATGCGTTCATTCCCTCCCTGCCCTCTTGATGTTTTAGTCTCTGCTTTTCTGATAGGCCGTTTGGAGATAACTGAGGAAATAGTGGGCATGAAAGCACTGAAAATAGTCAGAAGGCCTTCCTAACACTGCTGGGTGAAGCCCACACATACACACACATCCGTGTCCTCCTGGCAGTGTGTGGACGTCACTCCCTGCAGTCATCCACACAGACTGGCTGCTTTGTCCTGGAATCAGCATGGCTCTGTTGGAAAATTATGGACCTAACAGTGTTTGCGCTCAGGCTCCGAACTGTGAGCCTTGCCTCCTGGGCCAGAGCCCCTGTACCTGGTGCTAGTCTCTGCGATTCTGAGGGCAGAGGCTCCTCCGCCAGCTGCCCAGACCTCCCGCAGCTGTGGCAGCTTGCGGTGGGGGCAGGCTGAGGCCATGGCGTAGGCCCCTGTTCCCTACATGCAGAGTTGAATTTCTTCCCCAGACCGATCACCCAACCACCAGGGAGTGTGTAAGGCAGCATGTGGAAGACTGCGGGTCTGTGATGAGAGTCCAAGTCGGCCCTGGATGTCTGGTATTTTTCATTTTAGGATCTATTTGGCCTCACAGTAATCTTGAGTTGGGTTGTGTCCCAGAGCCTAGGATTTTGTTTGCTAATTACAGCCCATTTGCCACTCCCTGAAGGAACAACTAGCCTCCTGTTTCCTAAATTCCCCATCCTGGCCACACTCTGGAGGAGCCACAGTGGCTGCAGTGACATTTCGCCACTTCTTGGTGTGTGGCTTGCCCTGGGGGATGCTGGCATTCTTTTTGGTGAGAGTGGCCATATCTATCACAGTTACAGGTGTGGGTTTTCAAAATAACGTATCCCAACAGGCAAACCCATACAGTATAAAACTGAGCACACGGGAGGAATCTTACTAGTGCAGAGTGGGGAAAGAGCAGGGAAGATTTCCTAAAAGTGTGTTAGAAGCTGGGTTTCACAGGAAGCAAGTGGATGTGAATGCAGCACACACCTTGCATCATCAGGATGAGAGGCACATCTGTCCAGCCTCAGCTTGGAGCTGTGTTCTCCTGTGTGCTCAGTGCCAGGGCATTTTTTAAAAATTATTATTTACACATTCATCAGAAAGGGCACCAAGAGAAGCCTTTCATGTTTGTAAACTCTATTAAAATCAAAATCTAAAAAGTATATGATAGAGTTGTTGATAGCCCAGAATGTATAGAAATTATGAGTGTCCCCACCTGGATGGAAGCAATTAAACTATGTCTGTTTGACATTGGTATTAAGTAGCGAATTTTTGATAAAAACTAACAAGCATGTCTTCCATGATAGTAAAGAGATATATGATCACAGGGTGCGATATACAGTCCATGGAAGATTTTGTCATTTTGTGTTGCTGTTTTGAGACAATCTTACTCTGTCGCCCAGGCTGGAGTGCAGTGGTGCCATCTCAGCTCACTGCAACCTCCGCCTCCCAGGTTCAAGCGATTCTCCTGCCTCAACCTCTCGAGTAACTGGGACTACAGGCACATGCCACTACACCTGGCTAGTTTTTATATTTTTAGTAGAGATGGGGTTTCATCATGTTGGTCAGGCTGGTCTCAAACTCCTGACCTCAGGTGATCCACCCGCTTCAGCCTCCCAGTAGTTCTGGGATTACAGTTGTGAATCACTGTGCACAGCCGTTTTTGTTTCTATTGTTTTCAGTAAAAAGATAGGGCATTCACTTGTCTGCCTATGCAACTCTCTGCTTAGTCCAGACAGACTCAGGTGGTGGACTGGAGTGTGCTTATGTCAGTGTCTGAAATGAATGAGGTGTGACCCCGAGAGGGGGAACTCTAGGTTGGGCATCCATTCTCCCATTGGTTTTGAGTGTGAGGCCCAACAAGCACAGCCCCTCAAGTCCTGCCGGTGACAGAGTTTTGCCACAGGTTGGGTACTTAGGCTGTCCTAGAACTGGAAGGTCCCAGGCCTGCACCATCCTCTCCCAACCAGGGCAGACTGAAGCAGTGATGGCGTCCCCCTGCCTGGCCCCTGTGGGCTGAGCCACATCTGAAGCTTATAGCCCATGGGGGAAGTGAGGCCCTTCGGAGCTGCTGCTTATCTGTGGCTTCTGCCTCCCAGGGCCTCTGCACAGTGATGGTGACAGTGATCAAATGAAAGAGCACTAGGGTAATAACACTTGGTCACAGATATTCTGCTGCTGCAAAAATGAATAAAAGTCACTGTTGTGAATAAAAAACCACCCTCTCTCTGTATTCCATGTCACCCTGTGTACTATTTCAGGGTATTTTGAGACAGTTTTTCATCAAGGGATCCTCCCACATCAGGCTTTGGAGTAACTGGGATTACAGGCGCGTGCCACCATGCCCAGCTCCACCTGTGTTTTCACAACAGATATTGAACACAGAAGAAACAGCATGCAGCACCCTGTGAAAACACAAGCGGTGCCAGGCGTGGTGGCACACACCTGTAATCCCAGCTACTCCGGAGCCTGAGGCCAGGGGATCCCTTGAACCCAGAATTTTGAGGCTGCGGTAGTGAGTCCATCTAAAAAAAAAAAAAAGAAAAAGAAAAAGAAAACATAAGTGGTTTCATTAGAATCAAGCTAGAAAGTTTTTGCATAAAATCTTGAGTTTAGAAATGCCTTCTCGTTAGACCTTACTAGTAATCAATGAATACAAATTAAAATAATAAAATATTTTCAGCCTGACACATTTGGCAGAGACAGTACAGGAAAATGGCCACTTATACACTATTGCTGGAACCAAAAATTGGGATAATGCTCTAGAAAGCAATGTTTGACATTACATATTAAAAGCCGTAAAATATTGACTTCTGGAATAATGGTGGCCTAAACACTGGCTAAAAACCCCCCACCTCTTCAAAAACTAACCAAAAGAGATTTGAAGTAAAGACAAAGGCTTCAATAGCACCAAAATAGGAGATTGCTGCCAGTAATTTGGGCTAAATGGAAGGAAGCCAGGAGTGCACAGCTCCTGTCTCAACAGAACAGAGTAGCGTTAGGGAAACAAGTGTGCAGTTTCCAGTGCATGCCCGCGCCTTTCCTTTAATTTCAAGGAACGGGCGTGGCAACTTGGTCAGGATCACCACAGATCGGCAGCTTTCCACAGCATGGGCCACAGACTGGAAGAAAATGTGGTGGCCACATCTTTCTGTTTTTCGGTGACCTGGTGCCTAGACTTTGCTTCAGTGTCAGGGAAAACCCGTCGCCTCAGACTCTAGATGTTCAAGCAAGGGCAGAGAGTGAGAGCCATGGGGGAAATGGAAAAGTGTATAAAATGATGTATGAAATCTAAAATCTATAATTATGTATAAAATCTAAACGTATAAAATTAAGAAATTTGGCCAGGTGCAGTGGCCCACGTCTGTAATCCCAGCAGTTTGGAAGGCCTAGACAGGCGGATCATCTGAGGTCAGGAGTTCAAAACCAGCCTGGCCATATGGTGAAACCCAGTCTCTACTAAAAATACAAAAAAAAAAAAAAAAAAAATTAGCCAGGTGTGGTGTTGCATGTCTATAATCTCAGCTACTGAGGTGACTGAGAAACGAGAATCACTTGAACCTGGGAGGCAGAGGTTGCAGTGAGCTGAGCTCGCGTCACTACACTCCAGCCTGGGTGACAGGGCGAGATTCCATCTCAAAGAAATTCCACTGAGGAACATAAAACTGAGTATGTAAAGAAACATTTATCTCTCAATTATACTTAATGTAACAATTTAATTAAATTTTAATATAATCCTAATAATTTTGAAATGAATTTTGGAATGGGAGAAGCATGATCAAATGATTCTTAAGTTCATCTAGATGAACACACATCAGAGAATAGCTAGGAAGAGTCCACAAAAGAAGCCACACACTAGGGCTGAATGATTGTGGAGCCACCACCATTAACATTCTAAGGGGAAATTATTTTCCCTGTCCAGCCAGCCAGTTAACTGAATGTGATGGTAGAAAAGGGAAATTTTCATACATCCAGAAAATATGTCTCGCCATATTCTTTCTTAAGAAGGAAACCTGGGCGATAGAATGGGAGTAAACTCCAAAAATCAGTGAGGTTCTGGAGGGCTTGGAGCTGAAGGGTTTCACAGAATGATGAGATGATTAAGAGCTCCAGGCTGTGATAAAGGAGATGAGAAACTGTGCGAGGAGGCCAGGGTCCCACTATGATGCAGGCCTTCTGTGTCAGAACAGAATGGCAGCAGCCATGAGGAGAATGTTAGGACTTAAAAGTAACAGTCAGAATGGGCAGGAGGCCAGATGAGAAGGAGGCATGAAGTCCTCCTCCCAGTAAGGAAAAATCCCAAACAAGCAGGCACTGTAGGAAAAAACCAAACTTTTGAAGAAAGGCAGGGTCCAAATCTGGAGCACACTAAAATGTGGGGTGATTTTGGACGACTGGTAGGGTAACAGAGGAACTCCTTTGAATGATGCTTTGAGTGGCGAAGGTCACGATGGTGGAACTGTAGAGGACACGTGCCCAGAACTGACTTCTGTGATGCTGCTTGTGGTTTTCAGCTTCCAGAATCATTCTAGTCAGAGAGCACAAAGGACTTAAATGTGCTTCCAGAAAAGGAAGCAAATGTTCTCAGCTGTGGCGGTTTACAACTTGACCAGGTAGAGGGAAGAAAGGGGAATTTACTCCTGACATACAAAGTAGAGTCAGGAAGTGTTGTCCACACCCAATGGGACAAAAAATAGAAGTTCACAGATATTATTTAAGGTCACAAACATAGCTAATATTAATACGGGCACGAAAATTAGCTATGTGTCTACAGTGTAAGGAGGAGGCAGATGCATGGTGCCTGAGTCCTCATTTGTCCTGGAGGAAGTCAGTAGAAAATGCCTTCATTTTAGAAATCAAGTAGTAGTCGTGTAAGCATATTACAGAGATATGGAAATAATCCATAACTAAACAGAAATTTAAAGTTAGTTCTCTGAAGGACCAGGATTGAAGGAACAGGTTTTCATTTTATTTAAATACAATCTATATATACTATAATATATGCATTTATTACCTTGATAATGTTTTTGTTATGGCATCATGATTAAGCAACTTTGTTATGCCACAGAATGTGTATGCCATAAATCTTGCAAAGTGTAAATTAAGTAATTTGTAAATTAAGTAATCTTGACAAAACTAAACAAAAATTTATCTTTGGTAGGTGTCAATCAGTAATGTTAGTTTTGGTGCAGTTGCAACCTGTTTATTTTTTTTTCTTAAACTGAGACCATATTTTGTACACTTGACTTACTATTTTTGTTTTATAATAGTGAATAATCTATATGGGAATATCAGTTGATGTTCTTTCTTGGCAAAAGGTATATATTTTAAATTACTGATTCCAGTCTCTTTGTCTTTTTAACCTAGAAGAGGAATCTTTTGTTGGCATTTGAAGCAGCTGAAAGTGTAGGCATCAAACCCAGCCTGGTAAGTATCCTATTTTGTATCCTTGTGATACTTTAATTGTATGAGAAATAACTTTATGCCATCTGATAAACGATTTCTTGTAGAACATTGACATCTGTTTGCCAAAAGTCTGTTGCTCTCAATACCTGATATAGAGTGTTGCTCTCAATACCTGATATAGAGTTATCCAGCTGGTCTAATCACATATGAACATATGATTTAGAGATTTTCAAGTCTAAGAGATTTTCAGTCACATGAGGTTTCATATGGACCAATTTCAGTTCTGGAAACACAGTGGACTGAATTATTATTAGAGCCCTCTTGTTCAGAGCACCTAGAGATCTGAATAAAATGCTATTTTAAAAAATATCAACACATAGCTAAGCTCTCAGGAAAGAATGGGAAATACCCAGATGCCAGAAATGTAAAACAAAGCAGAAACCAGGCACAACTGAGCCTGCAAAACTCGGCAGGGGTGGGTGGGGGACGGTGGGCCAAGCAAACACCAAGTCTGCATAAAGCCAAGGCTCACAACATGCTGCTCTTCTTAGTGAAAGCAGAAATCTCTAAAACTCCACCGGCCAGCCCAACGAGGTGATAAAGAAACTGGTCTCCACCTGGGATTTTGTGCACGCGCGCGCACGCAGAGAGAGGAAAAGAAGAGAGAGAAAAGAGAGACGGTCTCTTGCAAGGAAAGGAAACGGGACCAGATGAGGTTTAGAGTCCAAATTTATAATATCTATGCTGCATGAAGCCCTTGGTATACTCTTGGATGCAGGAAGCCCCTGGGCTGATACTACAGTGGCTACTAAAAAGTGACAAAACACTTGAGAAAATGATCTACTTGAGCTAGTCAGCAGATATAGCAAACAAAAGGATTATCTACCAGAACTTGAGATGATAAATAATAAGAGACTACAAAAAGATTATTTAAACATATGAAAGAGATAAAAGGAGGAATAGAAACCACAAGGAAGGAAGGATTCTATTTAAAAAAGAGATTTGTAAAAAGAATCAAATAACACTTCTAGAAATGAAAATTTGGAATTAAGACCACAATATGTGTTGCCAATCATTAGATACAGCAGAAGAGAGAAATACTAAGTTGGAAAATAAATATGGGGAAATCACCCAAAATATAAAAGAGACATTAAAAAATATAAAATATAATGGTAAGATTGAATTAGTATGTGTTCAGCTTCAAGAAATGGAGAACCCAACCAGCAGTTGCTTAAACCATAAAAATGTTAATTTTCTTAACAACAGTAGTTTTAGGACTGGTTCACCACTCAGTACTATAATCAAAGCCCCAGAATGTCTCCTATTCATGCTCGCCATCTTTAATCTGTTGCTTTTGTCCCCATGTTTGTTCCTTTATAGTTGAAGGTAGCTGCCAAACTTCAGACATCACTTCCACCTATAGGACAGGAAGAAGGGAAAGAGATAGAACAAGTGCCTTCTGTCTTTCCCTTTAAAGAATGAAAGTAAAAGGCTCCCTGGGTTTCTCCAGCTCATTGGCAGTACTCTGTTACTTGGTCCCCAGATGCAAGGGCATTTGAGGAAGTGAGTGTATGAACAGTTTTCAGTTTCTTTAGTGGGAAGCCTGCAAGGGAGAGAGCTTGGGAATGACTGTTGGGCTGTCTACATAATAGTGTCTGTCTCAGAGTTTAAGAGACATGGACCAAAAAAAATCAGGCGATGGCCATGTCCCATGCCCAGAGGGAATTCCAGATGAAAAGGATAGAAAGAATGGAATGGAGATGGTATTTGAAGATATGATGCCTGAAAATTTTCCAGAATGATGAAAAGAGAATGAAAGAGTCCACAGATTCTTTAGTCATCTCAAGCAGGATGAATAAAGCAAAATATCCATCCAGACACATTATAATGAGACTACAGAAAAAGCAAAGACAGATAATCTATTAAAAATTTCTGCTAACCAGTAATAAAAATACAACCTAGTAGGAAATTATCAAAGGCTAGAATAGAAAATTCATAGAAGATCATCACAAATGGTCAATGAGGATTTTTAAAGATGTTCAATCTCATTAGGGATCGGGAAAATCTAAGCTGAAATAAAAATGAGATACAGTTCCGGCTGGGTGCAGTGGCTCACCCCTGTAATCCCAGCACTTTGGGAGGCCGAGGTGTGTGGATCACCTGAGGTCAGGAGTTCGAGACCAGCCTGGCCAGCATTGCAAAACCCTGTATCTACTAAAAATACAAAAAATTAGCTGGACATGATGGTGGGTGCCTGTAATCCCAGCTACTTGGGAGACTGAGGCAGGAGAATCGCTTGAAACCAGGAGATGGAAGTTTCAGTGAGCCAAGATTGCAGCATTGCACTCCAGCCTGGGCGACAAGAGCGAAACTCCATCTCAAAAAAAAAAAAAACAATTCTAACCCTCAAAGCACGTGGGGAATCTGAGAAATGAAAAAGTGAATGTACATCTATTGTGAAATCTCATCACCATGAGCAGTGCTATGCCAGTATAATTTTGAAACAGCATGGACAGTTTTATAGAAAAATACAAGTATATGTCTTCAAATATTAAATGCAAATATTCCTACAAAACTTAAAAAGAAATAAAACTTTAACCATTAAAGAGGTTGAATTTGTGCTTTAAAATGTAGTCACACACACAAAGAAAATATATCCCCATCAGCCCAGATTTTGCTAAATTTTTAAGACACAGATATTCCTATTGTGTATTTACAAGTCCAGGAAATTTAAAAAGGTGTGAGGAAACTTACACATCTGACCAGGGTGGAGTAGCAGGGATCTCCCTTCAGAAACAACAAAACTAATGAGTACCAACAGAGAGATCAGGTAAGGATAAAGATACAGTGAGACCTTGTTGGAAGATTATATTTTACACAGAATACATTTTTCTTTGTAGTGTTGTAATTAATATTTACTTCTTTTTAAATTTAATATCTTTTTCTTAATTTTCGTCTAATGCGCTTTAGCAGTTAGTGAATGAGGTCATTTTGTTGTCCTAGTTGTCAGAGCCTGGGGTTTTGTCTGTGTGGATGGTCTGTGAAGAGCTGCTGACACACATGATAGTTAATCTCAAAGGCACTTAGGAGTGTTTGTGAGCACTTTCCCAGCTTATTCCACCAACAAAATAGAAATTTCCTACATTCTTAAATTTGCTTTTCAATACTTGGATGTTGATTGAAAAATCCAGTATATTACACATGACACTTTAAAACTACACCCAGTCAGAAGTGACAGCAGTAGTACCCAAATCTTCAATCAAGTTCTGTTGTTAGATTATGCCAGGAAAATTATATGTTTATATTCAAGTAAATATAAGTTTCTGGGGTATAACATATTAGGATGAGATCTTTGTTTTTATAATTTCAGCTTTTATTTTAGATTGAAGGAGTATATGTACAGGTTTGTTACATGGGTACACTGGATGATGCTGAGGTTTGGGGTATGATTGATCCTGTCACCCAGGTAGTGCACATAGTAGCCAATAGTTTTTCAGCCCTTGCCTCCCTCCCTCCCTTCTTCCTCTTGTAGTCCCCAGTGTCTACTGTCCCCATCTTTATGTCCACGACTACCCAATGTTGAGCTCCCACTTATAAGTGAGAATATGTCTTATTTGGTTTTCTGTTTGTGCATTAGTTTGCTGAGGATAATGGCCTCTAGCTGAATCCGTGCTGCTGCAAAGGACATGATTTTGTTCTTTTTATGGCTGCATAGTATTCCATGGTATATATGTACCATGTTTTCTTTATCCAGTCTACTGTGTTTTTTTTTGTTTGTTTGTTTTTTTTTTGAGACGGAATTTTGCTCTTGTTGCCCAAGCTAGAGTGCAATGGTGCAGTCTTGGCTCACTGCAACCTCCGTCTCCCAGGTTCAAGCAATTCTCTTGCCTCAGCCTCCTGAGTAACTGGGATTATAGGCATGCACCACCACACCCAGCTAATTTTTTTTTTTTTTTTAGTAGAAATGGGGTTTCACCATGTTGACCAGGCTGGTCTCGAACTCCTGACCTCAGGTGATCCACCTGCCTCAGCCTCCCAAAGGGGTGGGATTACAGGTTGTGAGCCACCGCACCTGGCCCTTTATCCAGTCTACTGTTGATGGACACCTAGATTGATTTCATGTCTTTGCTATTGTGACTAGCACTGCGATGAACATAAGTGTGCATGTGTTTTTGGTAGAACGATTTCTTTTCTTTTGGATATATACCCAGTAATGGGATTGCTGGGTCAAATGGTAGTTCTAAGTTCTTTGAGAAATCTCCAAATTGCCTTCCACAGTAACTGAACTAATTTACATTTCCACAAAGAGTGTATTCCCTTTTCTCCACAGCCTTGTCAGCATCTGTTACTTTTTGACTTTTTATCAATAGCCATTCTGACTGGTGTGAGATGATGAGATCTTTAAAAGTGAAGCTCTATAGTGTTCCCCAGATATTAGAAAGTGTTCTTCCTCAGCCACCATGTAAGGAGAGCATCTTAGCCCAATTGCAGGTGTGAGCAACTCCCCAGAAAAGGAATTAAGTGAGGAAGGATATGTGACATCACTGTCATAAAAACAGCCAAAACATGTGTCCCCAGGGCTGCTGTGTCTTTACCAGGCCATGTAGTCCATGAGGGCTGTTGCTCACTGCGTGCCAGCATGCCCACCAGGACAGCCGCTGCAGGACTGGGTGCTGGCATGCCCCCGTGGAGGGAGGTCACCACACAGCAATTCCTGAGGCATGGCTGGGCCTACTCTGCAAGCGTAAACATGATGAGCTGTGCTTAAATAGCGAATTTGTGCTTTATTGTGTGAAAAGCATTTTTTTTCATATTTACTATATGTATTTACTGTTTACCATTCTGGGCATTTTTCATGTATGGACTTGTTGGACCATCACGGAGGTCCTGCAAGGTGGATGCACTCTACAGGAGGAAACTGAGGCACATGGCTTTTGAGCAGGAAAGGCAAGAGGCAAGGCCAGGCAGGCAGCTCCAGAGCCCATGCCCTCAACCACCCTGACAGCTGTGTCTGCCTTCTGGACATATCTTGTTAGATTTAGACCTTAGTGGATTTTTCTTTCTTTTTCTTTTTTTTTTTTTTGGTACTATTGTAAATGGTATTGTTTTTCTTATTACAAAATGCATTTGTTCAATCGGTATATAGGACAGCAATTGACTTTTGTATACTAACTTTGTATCCTGAGACTTAGCTAAACCTGTATCTAAATGCTTTGGGATTTTCTAAACAATCATGTCTGCAAATAAAGGCAGTTTTATATCTCCCTTTCCAATCTGCATGCCATTTGTTTCTTTTTCATGCCGTTTTGCACTAGCTAGAACTTCCAGGACGGTTTTTTTGTTGTTTTTGTTTTTGATTTTGAGATGGAGGCTTGCTCTGTCACCCAGGCTGGAGTGCAATGGCATGGTCTCGGCTCACTGCAACCTCTGCCTCCCGGGTTCAAGTGATTCTCCTGCCTCAGCCTCCAGAGTAAGTGGGATTGCAGGCACCTGCCACCATGCCTGGCTAAGTTTTTTGTATTTTTAGTATAGATGGAGTTTCAACATGTTTGCCAGGCCCGTCTTGAACTCCTGACCTCAGGTGATCCACCCGCCTCGGCCTCCCAAAGTGCTGGGATTACTATCCAGTACAGTTTTAAATAGGACAGATGAGAAAGGGCATCCTTGCCTTGTTCCTGATTTTATGGGGGGAGTGTTCAAGTCTTTCACCATTCAGTATGATGTCAGCTGTTGGTTTTTTAAACATATCCTTTATTAGGTGAAAGAGGTTCCCTTCTGTTCCTAGTTTGTTGAGAGTTACCACATATAAAAACTGTCTTGATTGTGGAATTTTGTGTGATGCTTTTTCTTCATCTGTTGATTTGATCATCTGGTTTTTCTCATTCAGTTAGTTAATGTGATGAATTACATCAGTTTATGAATGTTAAACCAGCCTTGTGTTCCTGGGATGAACCTCACTTGATCATGATTTATTATACTTTTATAGGTTAATAGATTGTGTACTCATGAGAAATTGGCGTGTAGATTTCCTGTAATGTTTGTGTCTAGTTTTGGTATCAGGATAATGCTGGGATCATAGAATGAGTTGGGAACTCTTCTCTCCTCTTCCATTTGTTGAAGAGGTTGTATAGAATTGGTATTATTTCTTTCTTAAGTATTCAATAGAATTCACGAGTGAAATCATCTGGGTCTGGTATCTTTTGGAGGGTCGTAACTACTAATTCAAAGAAATGTCATGGACTTTAAGATTGTTACTAATGTGGCATACTCTGTCTTCTGAAATGTACAAAATATCTTTTCACAAATTCTCAAATATGTTAACAATGTACTAAATATTTTTAGTTCAGTTATGAAGTTCAAGCATGTAAAATAGTCTGCTCAAAACTGTCAATATTGACTGGACTTCTGAGTCCTCTCTGAGATTAAAGACACACCCTTCCCATCATACAGAGGAAAGTGTGCAGTGTGCCATCTCTCTTGTGTTTGTAGGCATCCCTTCTTTTCCCAGAGCTCATCTGTCTCCCAAATTGCATGCCCAATTCTTCATCACTTCCTTTCTGTAAGTCATGTTAGCAACCCGCCTTGGTAAGGATTTAAGCTTGCCAGGCCTCAGTCTCTGTGCAGTCATGACTACAGCAGTGTAGGTAGAAGGACACATTCTATCCTTGTATTCTGTGGAAGTTTGTTTTTCTTTTAAAATTGTTCTAGGTGTACCTGCATGGAATGTTCTACCAACTCCTCTTCCACTCCTTTCCCATGATTAATGATATGCTGATAAGTTTTTAGCATCACCAGGGAGCAGAATAGGTGAAGTCTGTTCAGATGTTGAATTGGGACGAATGGCTCATTAACAGCCTCAGCCAGCTTTGTCAACGCCCAGGAACGGATGTGCTAAGTTCAGCCTTACTTCCATGGCATCTCTGCTTCTGGCTTTACATCAGGGTCCTTTCCTACTATTCTCTTGTAACCACACAGGAATCCTAATTCAATCCCAAAGTTCATTATTAAATATGTCCAGTGGCACAAATTTCAGAAAAGTTTGACTGAGTGCCTGACAAGATGCCCACCTTCTTGCCCTTCCCTTTCTGGCCTGGACTTTATGCATGCTCATTACAAGCTTACTTGCGAAATGAACAAAAATAGTAAAAACCAGCGAATTAGCAAAAGTAAAAATAAAAATAAGCCAAAAAATCACCAAACTATGTTAAATAACAACAACAACAAAAACATGTTAAATGGTAACACTTAATGCTGGTAAAATAAATGGTTGCATTTGAAATTGGTTCAAGGCTTTTGTGATAATCCTACTCTTAGGAAGTTATCTTGAGGGACTAGTTCGACAGAAGAAAATGATACTGCACAAAGATCCTGATTGCAAAGTCTGTGGTGCTGACGAGGTGAGCATACACAGCACGCCATGTCCCTTGTTGGACAGCAGTTTCCCTGGTCAGTGCGCATCCACTAGAATGGCAGCCCACACAATGGCACAGCAGCACGGGGACCTGGGTGTGAAATGCTCAGCGCACGTAATAGCACAGCCCACATAATAGCACGTGCACTGTGCTGGGAGCCTGGGGAATTAGAGGTGGCTTCAAATGTAATTTAGAAACTTGGAAGTCATTTTAATAGTGAAATTATGGGTGAGTTTTGCTTTTCAAAACTTGTTAAAATGCTGTCATATGGTTAAAAGATGAAAGTGGTGGAGGTCGTGTTTTCCATTTTTGGAAAGAGACAGTATCTCCTGAATAAGTGAGAGGAAAAGGCCTTTAACCCATCGTTTTCAGCACCACCTGTGCTGGTCTTCACATTCTGTCTGTGTAAGTGGAGGGTTTCCAGGCAGCGTAAGCCCTAACTAAACTGGATTGAAGTCCTTGAGGGGAAGAGGTCTGTGATGTTCTGACTTGTGATCTATCCCCCATTCCCTTCCCCTGCAGGAACTCAGTGAGATGCTGTACACGGACCGGCCTGACTGGCAGAGTGTGATGCAGTACGTGGCCCAAATCTACAAGTACTTTGAGACGTAACCATGGAGGGCCTGGAGCAGCCACCACTGCCACCTGCTGCAGCTTGTCCTGGAAGCGCCTGATCACTGTCCACTGACCCTGCTCTGCCCACCACCCAGCTGCCTAGACTTCAGAGGCAGGCTCAATCCAAGTGGACCAACACCCAAATAGGAAAGAGTGGGTCCCACTGTGTACCTGTCTCAAATGCAAACGCAGCTGGACTGTAAACTGGGGACTCTTTGATCTCCCATGGGATGCTTCTAAAGAGCCCAGCCTCCCTCCTTCCAGACCAAGACCCCACACCCAGGCTTGTTTTGCTGATTGCATTGGGTGACTGAACACATCATCTGCAGAATTTCAGACAAAGAGCATCTCTAAATCAGTCTTTTGGTTGCTGTTGTTAAAAATATCCTGGCTTTGCCTTTATGAAACCTTTGCCCTTGGCTCGGTGTGGTAGTTCGTGGCTGTAATCCCAGCACTTTAGGAAGCCAAGGCAGCAGGATCATTTGAGCCCAGGAGTCCAAGGCTGCAGTGAGTTGTGAGCATAGCCCTGCACTCCAGCCTGTGTGAAAGAGCCAGACCCTGTCCCAAAAAACAATAAACAAAAAACAAAACTTTGCCCTTATGAACCCTCCCTTCCCCCCTCCCCCCCCAAAAAGAAAACAACAAAACACAAAAAATAAACGTTTGTTCCAGGGCAATCTGGAAACGTGCGCACTCAGCCCTTTGGGGAAAGATGGGAGTTCTAGGTAACAATATTAACACCTAGAACTTGATTCACTTTTAGCTCTCACAGTCCCTTATTTGATTCATTGTAGCAAAAGGAAAGCCTGTGAGAATGCAAGGGAGCCCCTGGCTGCTTTACTGGAGCCCCTGGGAGGCGCCCCACACCTCTGCCACCGCAGTCTGTGTGCTCCACAGCAGCCGGTGGCTTTCACACTAGAGAAACTGCAGTCCTCATCCCCCGCACCTTTGTCCTCCCGTTCTTCACACTCCCATTCACACCCACACAGGCTTGTCCCCCACAGAACTTGACAGGAGGTCACACGTGTGTGAATGGCCTGTGTCTGCTTTGCAGGGTGGAGCAGGCTGAGGGTGTGTGCCTCTGGGGATGCTGGGCTGACAGCAAATCCGGACAGTATTTTTCAGCTCTGGACTGATGCGACCTTTAGTGCTTCCCCAGGCCTCTTACATCCGCATGGGAAAAAGAAGCCCTTAGGGGTGGGCGGTGAAGGCCCATTTATACTTAACGAAGAAGAATGCAATTGCCCTGGCACCCTACTGGTCACCTCAAGTGGCAACAGAGCCCCCCCCCAGAGCCGCCCCAGTCCCTCGGAAGTGCTTGGTCCGGCCCGGGTGCCCATCTGGTGGCTCTGTGGCATTCTTCTGGGCAGATCTGTGTGCACTACACAGTGAGTGAGGGCATGGCTCACACAGGTGGTTGAGGGAAATAGGTAATGCCCATCCCTTGCTGTTTTCAGTGCCAAATTGCCCGTTAGTGCCCCTCCAACAAAGGATCATCCTTCCAGTGTGTCACCGAGAATGACAGTGACTGCCATTACTACTCAAAGTACATTCTGATTGCTGATCTGAGCCATTGGTTCAGAGCCAGGTTCTAGAGGCTGCAGGTGCAACCCCTGACCATTCCTGGAGAGGTAGGAGCTCAGTCCCCTCCTCCAAGTCAGACCTTTGCGAGGTGGCAGCTGGGCTGCACGGGTCAGCGGATCTCTGAGTCTCAAGCCACCTTGAGACTAACAGGACCCCAACCCTGTTAGTGCATCCCAGCCGCAGCTCTGCGTCAGAACCTCCAGCGGACCCTTTTGAAAACACTCTTGGCTGCCCTAGTTGGTTGACTTCAGAATGTCTGGAATGGGACCAGAGATGCAGTCTACATGTTTTGAAAGTTCTTTAGGCGACTGAAGCACAGCTGCATGGAGCACCACTGAGGGGGTGGACACGTTTCCCTGGCAGCCACAAGGCAGGCAGCCTGGAGTTCCTGAGCAGCTGTTTGGCGATGGTCATTACATCACCCATGCCTTTGTATTTAAATGAAGCTTGACACATAGTCACAGCCAATTCAACCTGAAAGTTATTACTTCTGCTGCTTCAGGCACTTGTCTGAAGCATTTTTTATTAACCCTGTACTTGTACTTTACCCACCATTAAAGTGGGGGAAAGTAATATCCCAAGTAGTTGAGTTGAGCTGCTGGTTGTTAGATTTAAGCTGGAATTACTCCAGGGTTGTATGTGGGGAAGCAGTTGCTGTCTTGGGATGCCTGGAGTGGGAGTGGGTGTTTTCTGTTTTTTATTTTTGGTTCTGTTTTTTATTTTTATTTTTACTTATTTATTTTGAGATGGAGTTTCATTCTTTTTTTTTTTTTTTTTTTTTTTTTTGATGGAGTCTCGCTCTGTCGCCCAGGCGGGAGTGCAGTGGCCAGATCTCAGCTCACTGCAAGCTCCGCCTTCCGGGTTCCCGCCATTCTCCTGCCTCAGCCTCCCATGTAGCTGGGATTACAGGTGCCCACCACCACACCCAGCTAATTTTTTTGTATTTTTAGTAGAGAGGGGGTTTCACCATGTTGGCCCAGCTGGTCTCAAACTCCTGACCTCGGGTTATCCACCTGCCTCGGCCTCCCAAAGTGCTGGGATTATGGGCATGAGCCACTGAACCTGGCTGTTTTTTTGTTTGTTTTTGTTTTTGTTTGATAAGAGTCTTGTTGTGTCGCCCAGGCTGGAGTGCCAGTGGTGCAGTTTCAGCTCACTCGGGTGAACCACCACATCCGGCCTGTGATTGGCTCCATTTTGAGTGATTACGTGTGAACCATCCAGAACCAGCTCTGAGCAATGGTGTGGTTTCCCTCCTGCCCCGCTGGGGCCATACCAGCCCCTCTCCAATGGGAGCCCAAGTTGCCAATGACTGTGGCCAAACTCCCCCATTTTTGTCTGTATCCTGCTCTCTTTAGGTTAAAAAGAAGGACAGAAACATGAAAGGCCATGTGCAATTTATTTTTACAACTCAAGGAGTTTCCCCGACTACCATTTTTTTTTTTTTTTTTTTGCCAGTGGGTGTGCATATAGAAGAGGAATGCCATGTCCTGTCCATAGAAACACACATGGTGGTGAGGCATGGTGGCTCATGCCTGTAATCCCAGCACTTTGGGAGGTTGAGGTGGGAGGATTGCTTGAGCCCAGGAGTAGGAGACCAGCCTGGGCAACATGGCAAGACCTGACTCTACAAAAAAAAATTTTTTTTCTTTTTTCTTTTTTTTCTTTTTTTTTGAGAGAGCATCTCACTCTGTCACCCAGGCTAGAATGGTGTGATCTTGGCTCATTACAACCTCTGCCTCCCAGGTTCAAGCGATTCTCCTGCCTCAGCCTCCTGAGTAGCTGGGATTACAAGAATGTGCCACCATGCCTGGCATATTTTTGTATTTTTAGTAGAAACAGTTTCACCATGTTGACCAGGCTGGTCTCGAACTTCTGACCTCAAGTGATATGCCTGCCTCAACCTCCCAAAGGGCTGGGACTACAGGGGTGAGCCACCACGCCTGGTCCAAAATTTTTTTTTTTAATTAGCTGGGTACAATGACAGGCACCTGTAGTCTCAGCTGCTTGGGAGGCTGAGGTGGGAGCAGCACTTGAGCCCAGGAGTTTGAGGCTGCAGTAAGCTGTGTTTGTGCCACTGCACTCTGGCCTGGGCAAAAGAGTGAGGCCCTGTCTCTCACACACACACACACACACACACACACACACACACACACAGAAAAAAGAAATACAGGTGGTGTTTCGGGGAAGGGCAGGTTCTGCTGGGGTCCTGGAACTGTGACTGATGGTCTCAGGAGTCCAGGAATAGGCCTTCTAGCACAGCAGCTAGTAGGGCTCCCCCAAGCCATCCACTGGCGTGTGGAGGCGCAGGACCTGGGGGAGGCAGTCCCCACCCCAGCTAGGCCAAGGGGTAGGGTTTTTAGGTCTGTTTTTAACAGAGCTCTGAGCACCAGGTGAAGGTGGAAAGTTGGTAAACTGGGAAAACAAGGTCAGCATCTTACATTTTCTGTTCTCAGCAGAGCGTGCCATTCCCAGTTTCTCTCCTGAGGCTTTCAGAGGCCTGTACAACAGCCACATTTCTTTCCATCTTCCCTCAGCCAGTACAGTCATTTAAAATTCTTTGGTGGTTCTGAAGATCCTTTTTTTAATGTATAATTTTTACATGAAAGACAGCTGCAAAATGCAAGCCCCAGTAGAGAGGGGAGTTTTTCAAGGCGAGAAGTTGCTGTCCTCTGCATCGAACATGGATTGATTTTTCCTTGTCTGATGGTAGCCCCCGGCCCCCGCCCTGTGGGGATAACATTCTCAGTAGCTTCTCTTGTCCTAGCCCCTTCTCATTTCAAAAATAATATGTCTTGTTTTCCTTTTTCTTTCCGTTGTTGTTTTACAGCTTTTGTAGAAACCAACCCAAGTAGATGCCGGTGGGTGTTAGATAAAAACATACATCCCCAGGGCACAAGCCATCCAGCGGTGAGGAATCTCTGCCATGCTCTCTTCCCTACTGTCCACAAATGTTACAGAGACTCCCTTAGCCTCCCCCTCCTCTCCCGCACTGAGGGGCGGCTTGTGGAGATGGAGGACTCGGGCCCATAGATGCAGACCCCCTGCATCTATGCAAATCTAGCAATAGCTCTCACCCTTCCAAAGCTCGAGTGCCATTTTGAGATGACCTACCAATGACATACAGTAAGGGACATAACCTCACAGCCTTTTTAGAAGCATTTTGAATATCTACAGTTGCCTCAATTCACTGGGCATTTCACTCCTCTGAACCAGGTTAGAATTTTGCTATATCTGTAGCATCCTGAGTAGCACACTAATTTTAACTACATTAGTTGAATGTAGTTGATACATCTGTGGCCTCGTCATGTCTGTAAAGACCACACTAGATTGTACTCAGCAGTGTTAGGATATGACATGCTAATTAGATGTATTTATTCCCAGGAAAGTGTATGATAAATGACTGTAATATTTCTAATAAATATATTTTGTTTCTGATTTTTTTCTCAGTGACATTTATCATTAATATTTTTTCAAAGTGCCATGCTTACACTGAGTGCTTTCAAACCAGCATCTTCATGCATATATTCTGTGTTGGGTCACAATCTCCACGGCAGCTGCTCTTGCGGGTGGTGCTGGAATTTTCGGCAGAGGACTGGGCTCCTGCTGGCTCCTCTGCTTCCCGTGTACAGCTTTCTTGCTGAGGCCACAGGCTCATATGAAGATCACCCTTCAAGGCCTACCCAGGACACTGCTGAGCTGTGCAGATGTGCACACAATATGTGCAATGTCATACGTGTGACTAAATGCCAACCGAGACCCCAGAAACCACTCGCAGGGGGAATTATGCCAAGATTGAGGAGGCAAGGTGAAGAACTTTTTTTTTTTTTTTTTT
>NW_012110863.1:205391-210012 GCF_000951045.1 Mandrillus leucophaeus | reverse complement strand
GTGACATCACAGGTGCGCAGGCGCACTGGTGTGTAACGGATTGGCTTGGCCTTATCCGCGTGGCTTGGCCTTATCCGCGTGGCTTGGCCTTACCCGCGAGGCTTGGCGGTCGTTGCTTGGCTTGGCGGTGCTCGCTTGGCTTGGCGTGGCAGTGATCGCTTGGCTTGGCATTTCTGGCTTGGCGGTGCTCCTTTCACAGATTGGAAACCGCGAGCTTTCCTGCTGGGAGGTTGTGGCCGAGGCAGTAGCTCTCTACTGATGACCTCCAGGGGTGGAGAAAAGCGGGGAGGGTCTGAGGGGTCTCCGAAACCGACAGTCTCCGCCATGAGGAAGACCCCTAGCGTCGGGAGCGTCCGGAGCCAGAAGGACCAGTTGTCCTTAAGCTACCGGGGGGACCGGTGGTCCTCAGACTCCAGCTGGTTAAGCGACAGCGCGGGCAGCGACAGCGAGCACGTTGAGGGCGCCTTAGACCAGCCCCAGCACGACGTCCGCCTGGAAGATCTCTGCGAGCTCCACAGAGCTGCCCGGTCAGGCGACGTCCCCGGGGTGGAGCGCGTCCTGGCTCCTGGAGACCCTGGCGTGAACAAGAGGGATAGGAAAGAGAGGTAATGGCCAGGCGAAGGAGGCACTCACGCCGTCCTGTTGGGGACCCCGGCTTTCTGGTGCCCGCAGGCCCCATGGCACCCGGGAGGGGAAACCTCAGAGGGGTCAGGGGCCCAGGTCTCTTAGTGAGACGGGAGAACATATAAATGATTATTACTATTGCAAATGTGTTGCTTTACTTTACAGCAGTTTTCTTGAAAAATATTGTACTTCCCCGCAGTGGAGCTTGCAGTGAGCTGAGATCGCGCCACTGCACTCCAACCTGGGCAACAGAGGGAGACTCCGTCTCAAAATAATAAATAAATAAATAAATACATACATAAATAAATAAATATTGCACTTCCCGACCGGGCACGGTGGCTCACGCCTGTAATCCCAGCACTTTGGGAGGCTGAGGCGGGTGGATCACGAGGTCAGCAGATCGAGACCATCCTGGCTAACAACAGTGAAACCCTGTCTCTACTAAAAATACAAAGAATAAAAATTAGCCGGGCGTGGTGGCGGGCGCCTGTAGTCCCAGCTACACGGGAGGCTGAGACAGAAGAATCGCGTGAACCCAGGAGGCGGAGCTTGCAGTGAGCCGAGATCGTGCCACGGCACTCCAGCCTGGGCGACAGAGTCAGACTCCAAACAAAACAAAACAAAAAACAAAAAAAATTGCCCTTCCCAAATGTGTTTATCCATTTTCTCAATTTATTGAGAATTTATTGAAACATAAGCTGAATACCTATTATATAGCAGACATGTTCTACTTTCGCTCAGGTTCCTTCCGTCCTTAAAAACTTAATGTTGGCACAGTGGCTCATGCCTGTAATCCCATCACTTTGGGAGACCGAGGCAGGCGGATCACTAGGTCAGAAGTTCGATACCAGCCTGATGAACATGGTGAAACCCCGTCTCTACTAAAGACACAAAAATTAACCAGGCATAGTGGCATGCATCTGTAATCCCAGCTACTTGGGAGGCTGAGGCAGAAGAATCGCTTGAACCCAGGAGGCGGAGGTTGCAGTGAGCCAACATGGCGCCACTGTACCCCAGCCTGGGTGATAGAGTAAGACATCGTCTCAAAATAATAATATAATAATAATAAAAATGTTGGCCGGGCGTGGTGGCTCACGCCTGTAATCCCAGCACTTTGGGAGGTGAAGGTGGGCGGATCATGAGGTCAAGCATGGAGACGATCCTGGCCAACATGGTGAAACCCCATCTCTATTAAAAATACAAAAATTAGCTGGGTGTGGTGGTGCGTGCCTGTAGTCCCAGCTATTCTGGAGGCTGAGGCAGGGGAATCGCTTGAACCCGGTAGGCAGAGGTTGCAGTGAGCTAAGATTGCGGCACTGCACTCCAGCCTGCTGTCCAGCCTGAGTAAACTGAGAGATTTAAAATTGGAGTGTGATGACTTAATCTCAGTGGAAACTTTTTCTCCCTCCTTTCAAAGAAAAGCATTTCTGAAGGTAGAAAATAGTGAAAGGTAACCTTTAAGTGCCTTTTGAAAATGTATAACAGTCTTATACACTAATATTAATAATTGGAAATGCCTGATTTACATGCATTCTATAAATCTAAGTATTGAATAAAATGAGCCATACCTATTCTTTTGAATCCTGAGTTTCCTTTGGCTTAAAGTATTTTTGAAAATCAAAGTAAGAATTATTTTGTTTTAAAAATTTGTTATGCTTTTAATCTCAGCCTAGACGTAGCCGAGACCTTCACGTTAAGTTATCCTTTATGCCCTCGGGGTTCAGTTCAAATAATGTTGCAGAAAGAGATGAGTTTCCTTTTGTCATTGCTACCAGATCTGTATGCTGAGGCCCCTTTATATCCAGTATGATACCTTTTCTTAGATCATGGAAGGTCTCATATTATCCTTTCCCAGAGCTGTGGCAGGAAGCCATCACCAGAATTCTGAGTCTCAAGTATGTTAGTTGGATTTAACAGAGCTAACTAAGCCTCATCCATGACTCATGAGTATCCATGTATAAAAAGAGAGCTTTGCACTTGCTTCAGCAGCAAACATATACTAAAATTGGAATAAAATGCAGAGAAAATTAGCATGACCCCTGCATAAGGATGATGCACAGATTTGCGAAGTGGTTCATATTTTGTGCAGTTAGTGAAAGTTCATTTGACTATTTGCTGACTGCTCCAAAGAGACAGTATGAGTCAAAGCAAACTGGGTGTCACCTAATATTAACTTTGTGATTTTTCACTACAAAAATATGCAGTAAGGTGATCTATGGAGTGAGAATGGAGGTGAGTAACGTGGGATATTGTGTGCAAATATATTGTTAGTATGTATCTCAGAAATGAGAGAATGTCAACTTGCATCTCTTTCATGGAACTGAAACCAAAAAATAAAAGTAGAATGTTATTTTCCATGTCAGTTGGAGATGAAGATGGGGATTGAGCATTGTTCTAACAAAGATCTACCGATTCAGAGTTTGAGTCTGTGTGGAACAGGAGTTCAGGCTAGGTCTTGACATCTGTTAGCTTTCTGCCCTTGGCGTGATTGATGAGCTCAGTAATAGTGGACAGTGATGTTATCTAGTTTGATGAAATAATATATTTACAAGTGAATTTAGTTACAAACTATGATTTGGAAAATAGCTGTGATGCCCCAAATTATAAGCCACAAAGAACAGAACAACTAATAAGCAAAACTAGAACTTAATAACAATTTCAGAAAACCGCAACGTTTGAATATGAGAACCTCTGAAAAAATACACATTGGGTTTTATTTGCAATTCCAAAACAGTTTCAGCAATAAAGCTCAAGAACAAATTATTTCATTGCTTCACTGTTTCTCTGAGCATTTACAAAACATGATGTCATTAAAAATCTTTAACAACCTAGTGAAAAAAGGCAGTAAAATCCTTGCTTTTTAGAAGAATATATTGAGCCTAAGAGAAGCAACTTGTCAGAGAACAAATAGCTGCTGGTAATAGAGCTAGGACATTTTCCATTATGCCAAACTAATGTGAGTTAATTTACTGAGCTATACTGCCTTCAATTCATGAGTAATTCATCTTCTTTTCTTCTTTAGAAGCTTAGAGAAGTTGGTAGAACTCACAAATGGAAGCATGTAGGATAATTAAAGTTCTGGTATTAACTCTGATATTGTTTGAAACACTCTAAAAATTTAATATATTTGTTTTAAAATAGTAATTTCATTTATTACATTTTTATCCATAGCCTTCGGCACCTAATTCCTAAATGTAAGATGGAACAGTCACCTGAAAGTCTTCCTCCGAATAACAATCCAGGTAAGACTTTCGATAGTGACTTATTTTTGGTGGTCCTACCATAGATAAAAAAGTAAGAATAAGGAAGTTTTGATCATGAAAGAGCAGGTTAAAAAAATCCCTGTGTGTGTAAGTTGTTGTATATTTTTCTGTTAATTTCTTTCTTGGTAGGCTAGATCTCACAGTTATTTAAAAAGTTAATTGCAGGTCATTTATTTTTTTCAAACCAGCTAGTCTGAAAAAAATGTATTTAATAATGGTCCCTAAAATCCTCTATGATATTTTTGTATAAATAAGAAAAAGATATTTTTAAGTTAGTAAGTTGTATGTTTTCTTTATAGTCACATTATAATGAATTAGGCTTGTTATGAAATTAGAACTTCTATTGAATTTTTAAAATAAATGACTTATGTTTAGTAAATATCAATCACAGTTGACCCTTAACAACGTGGAATTTAGGGATGCTTGATCCCCTCTGCAGTCAAAAATCTGCGTATCCTCCCATCTCAGCCTCCCAAGTAGCTGGGATTACAGATGTGCACCAAAACACCCAGCGAATTTTTTATTTGTTTTTGTAGAGATGTGGTCTCACTATGTCGCTTTTGACTCCCCCCAAGAACATAACTGCTAAGAGCCAACTGTAGACCAACAGCCTTATTGATAACATAAACAGTCATTTAAGATGTTTGGTATGGTACATGTATTAATATGCTGTATTCTTACAATAAAGAAAGCTAGAGAAATAAACTTAAGAAAATCATAAGGAAGAAAAAATA
>NW_012110863.1:201910-202296 GCF_000951045.1 Mandrillus leucophaeus | reverse complement strand
GTCTCACTGACATTATCTGAAGGCTGAAAGGGTGGCTTTTCTTTGCATGTTTCTTTTAGTTAGGGAGAAGACTCAGAAGTGTGTGGTGGACTTCCTGTAACATTTTATTGGCTGGGTCCTACCACATGCTCATTCCTGAACCAGGCACTGGGAAAGCAAATGTAATTATTGTGATGAGCTTAGAATAATCATTTCTTCTTTTGGAGTTGGGAGGGCTATTGGCATGATAGATATCCAAATAGACGTGTGTTTCTCCAGCAAGACAGAACAGGGAATCGCTATTGGGTAGGGAGACAGCAATGTTTACTGTAGGGATTCACTGGAGAATTGTGAGCTGGGGAGTCACATGATTAGATTTGAGTATTAGGGCATTCTGGTTATGGTAT
>NW_012110863.1:195189-196895 GCF_000951045.1 Mandrillus leucophaeus | reverse complement strand
TAAGGAGAAGGAGGAGGAGGAAGATTGGTCTTCGCTGTCTCAGGTGGGAGAAAATCTGCGTATAAGCAGACCCCTGCAGTTCAAATGCATGTTGTTCAAAGGCTAACTATATTACATAGTGATTTGTGTCACTAAAAAAAAGAAATTAGTTTCAGAACCGGAAACTCAGCAATACCTTTCTGGCACCATAAACAAATGGCAATAAGAACTGCGAAATGGCCAGGTGTGCTGGCCCACACCTGTAGTCCCAGCACGTTGGGAGGCCTAGGTGGGAGGATCACTTGCGTCGAGAAGTTCCAGACCAGCGTGGGTGACATAGTGAGACCACAAAAACAAATAAAAAATTAGCTGGGTGTTTTGGTGCACACCTGTAATCCCAGCTACTTGGGAGGCGGAGATGGGAGCATTGCTTGAGCCTGGGAGTCAAGGCTGCAGTGATCTGTGATTGTGATCACAACCTGGATAACAGAGTGAGACCCTGTCTTAAAACCAACCAACCAACCAAACAAACAAACCTGCAAAACATACCCAGTGTGCACTAATACTATTGGGAAATTATTTTTTAAAGATACCTTCTGAGTGCAGAAGTCAGAAAAGCAATTCCTTGTTGGGAAGAACAGGTCATGTCACATACTTACAAACCAACAAGGTCTCACTATTATTGACTTTCCCCCTAATTGGAAATCGAATGAGGTATATTTACTTCATTAGAACAAGATGTGTTCTTCTACCTGCTGGTTAATTGTTATGTTAACAGTAATTTTGTTAGAACAAGATATATTGTTACCATTAGCCAAAAGATTATGATAATACGTATTCAAATAGCCCAACTCGAGGCTCAACAAATTATAATAAAAGTATAAAAATGTTTCACAATAACAAAAATGCTTCTGTGCTACCGAGATGTGATGCGTAATGCATTGGACAATCTGAACTGTTAGAGGACACCTTTAATTTAGTACATATTAATCAAAGAACTTCTCTAAGTTAGGTTTTGCAAGTCATGGGAGACAAACATGAAATAGACATAGTTTTGGTCCCTGAGGTGCTCATAATATAATAGAGCTTTCTCTATTTAATTTCTGTGCTTTTTAAACAGAATTTTCAAGGCAATCATTTATTCACTTGTCCACTTAAATAATTATCAAATGTCTTTTAGATACTAAGCATTTTTTTCTAATGTTACAGAATACAAATATTTAAACATACTGTTGGGGCCAGCCACAATGGCACATGCCTGTAATCTCAGCACTTTGGGAGGCTGAGATGGGAAGATCACTTGAGCCCAGGAGTTCGAGATCAGCCCGGGCAACATGACAAGACCTCATCTCTACTAAATTTTAAAAAAAATACTAAAATATTAGCAGGGCATGGTGGCAGGTGCCTGTACTTCCAGCTACCTGGGAGGCTGAGGTGGGAGGATTGCTTGAGCCTGTGTGTTTGAGGCTGCAGCGAGCTATGATCATGCCACTGTACTCCTGTCTGGGTAACAGAGTGAGACCCTGTCTCAAAAAAGAAACAAACAAACAAGCAAACAAAACCCAGGAGCTTGTTATTATCATTGTCATTTTAATTATTTGCTGAAGTATTTATTCAATGCCTACTACTGTGTGCTAGATGCCCTCTGGAAGCGGATAGTGATCATTTACTATGTTAACTATGTGCCAGACACTTTATGTGATGAGGAATGAAAGCTGTAAAAAAGT
>NW_012110863.1:183002-193564 GCF_000951045.1 Mandrillus leucophaeus | reverse complement strand
CCTGTAGTCCCAGCTACATGGCCTATAGTTTGCTGACCCCTCATATGGAGGGTAACTGGAAGATAACCACATAAAGAGACAGGGAAACAAAGGAAACATTTGCAGTTATCAGAGCTATAGTTTCCTTGTCCTGTCCTCAGACTAGTATTAGTCTGTGGTGAGGTTTTCACCCATCCATGGTGAAATCAATAAGGTTAAGGAGCTCAGTTATTCATTTAAAAAGTTGGTCTTTTTCTTGGCATGATACCTTTTTCATTTATTTTAGTTAAACTTTTTTGTTTGTTTAAGAAATAACATTAAAAGTTGTTTTTTTCCCTATAAAAGCCACTACTTAAAAGCCCATGTTTAACTAGGAAATACAAATATAAAATAAACATGTGGCGGTGGAAATATAAAGCAGATACAGAAAAGAGCTATGGTTAATAATGATTTAGTGATTGTTGAATGTAAAAACATAGGTAACAGGGAGAAATCCCAGATGATTCTCAGGTTTCTGGTTTGTGCCCTAGCGTTTAACCTGGGCATGAAGGAGTAGGCAGTTTTCAGGTGTAGAGAGGAGAGCAGCAGGTCAGCAGCCATGACTAACAGTTTTCTCTGCATTGCTGAGTTTACTGGAATGTCCATGTAGGATATTTTCAGTAGGTCATTGGATAAAATCTTTATGGCTGGAGATGGAACTCTGAGGTTGGAGTTGCTGACTTGGAATAACGGAGGCAAAGTTGTAGATCTGAGTGAGCCTGCCCATGATGGGAAAGGTGTAGAATGAGCAGAGGGCCAGTGACGGAACCCTGGGAATATCAGCATTTCCTGGAGGAGTTAGGAAGGAAGCCTGGGCAGTGGCTAAGGAAAAAGAGGAGACGAATCAGAAAGTGATGTTGCAAAAATTTACAAAGATGAGAATTTCAAGGAGGGAGTATCAATTCTAACCAGTAAGATTACTAAAAAGTAAAATGAGTTAACTTTTTAAAAGCTCTTCGGTGGCACTCTCTTCTAAAGAACAGTCATAGAGTTGTGGGGTTTGCTGTTGATGTGATCAGTACTTCTGGTGTTCAAATGTGGAAGAATACACCTACTAAGATCGTCCCTAACTTTTGTAACTGCAGCAGCTCCCTGTACAGGATCAGGGAAAATGGTCAAGCCTGGTGAGTTAATGTACCACCATTTCCCTAGAATTGTCTAAACCTAAGGTGATTTGTGAGGAAAACTGTAGTCTTTCTCACCTGCTTTTTTGTGGAATGCTTGTTTTGTACTCAAGTCCTTGATAAACTCTTCTGGATGCATTCCCAAACAAACATCTGACAGCAACTACTGGAAGCCACTGCCAGATGCACGTATATATCCTTCCTCTGACATGGAATTGTAATACAGCCATGTTTTGACACAATTTTAGGTTTTGATTAGAAATAGTTTACAGGCCAGCAGTTTAGACAAACCAACATTTAAAAAATATTTTATTGCAGGAAACTAATATAATGTCTGGGAGAAAAATATAAAGTGAAATGCTGAATATAGTAGTTCTCAGTACTTGGGGAATATTGGTCACATCAGTAGAAAAGTCAGTGCCTGACTCCTTTTGTTAGTGCAGTTCCCTTTTCATTTACCCTCTTGTGATATTTCTGCTCTTACTGCTTCCTTTTGAATTTCATCCCTAAAGAAAATACTATTAGAACACATTTCAAATGCACTTCTGTATATCTGCACCACAATGACACAATGATGATGGTCTACCACGATTTTAAGTGTCTTCTGGGTTGTCAAATACAAATTGTTTTATCTGACATAGTGTAAATGTGAAGTGCTTTTCTGGTATTACATTTCTTCAGCAATTGGTAATCTGCGATTTAACTAGAATATGTGGTCAATTGGATTACCACACTTTAACCATCTATATACAAGATAAATCTCTTCTCCTGGCCAGATAAGTTAAAAGTCCTGTTGATTCTTACTGATGAGTTCCACTATTTGCAGGGCTTTTTTGGACTTTATTTTTTGAACAGGTGTGATTATAGTACACTGCAGCTTTAGTTCCTGGCCTCAAGCAATCCTTCTGCCTCAGCATCCTGAGTAGGTGGAGCTACAGATGTGTGCCGCCGCACGTGACCTGCTGCACGATTATTGTAAAAATGAATTAAACCCTACTGAGTGGGAGAAAACTGACTTTGATCTTTTAATTTTTTGTTCTAGAAACTTTTATACTGTAGAACATATTGTCAGTCATCAAGATTTTCTATTTCTTAATTGGGTTAAAATAGGATTGTTGCTTTTTAAAATTATTTTCTGACATCATTGTTTCATACATTTTTAATGCTTTTAGTCCAGTGGATATAGAAGTACAGGAATCTCCAAGGCAAATGTCAAAAAATAAACAATAAGCAGATTAGGGAAAGATATTCTGTGAAATAACCTTCTGATTGTAGTCACATGTAACACATCAACTTAAACAATAAAAAAAGTTGTATAATGCAGTTGTATCAGGGGTTCCCTCTTTAAGACCGCCTTAGGTTTGGTCATTCACTGAGAAGTACTCACAGGACTCAGAGGACTCAGCAGACAGTCATACTCGGGGCTTTGATTTATTGTATTTAATACAGTGAAAAGACACAAGGCAAAATTCGAAAAGGGAAAAGGTGCATGTGTCAAAGTCTGGAGGAAGCCAGGCACAAGCTACAGGAGTCGTCGCCTGTGTAGTTAGCAGGATGCGCTTAGTTCCCGCAGCCTCAAATTTTGATGACACATGTGCAAAGTTGTCTACCTTACCAGAGTTTCATTAGAGGCTCAGCACCCATGTTTTCCAGGGAGGTTAGTCACATAGACAACCTCTCCTCTCCCTCACATGTGACAAAATTCTAGACTTCCAGGAGGAAATTAACTGTTCATAGTAAACCACATTTGCACGAACAGTTTAGGCACAGTGAGCCATTTCCTTCTTCTAAGTTAGGGAATGGCGGGAACCCTATCAAATTCAAGGTCCCAAACACCAGCCAAGGACTAGCCTCGCAAGCAAGCCTTTCTAAGGATGGATGTCTTTTGCCTGCTATATGAAATCTTTGCTGCCCAGAAGCTATGTCCCTGACTAAATTTTTGATGTTATCTTAAAATTTTATGTAATATAATAGCAAATAATATGATAGACCATAACATGATACTGCTTTTGGTTACATCATTCATATTAAGTAGCAAGGCTGCTTACAGTTTTGACATTTGGTGAATACTTAACAGGTATTTGCACATAAGTTACTATGGCAATATTAAATAATTATAATCTTTCCTTCTTACCTGATTAACCTTTCAGTAAAATTGTGGGATAAAATAGGCATAATAAGCTCTGATTTAAAATTAGAATAAAAATTATCTTTCATTTTATTTACATGGATGGACCAGTTTTGATTCATATTGCATTAAATCCCTGTTTATAATTATGAAATAAGATTAGATATTCAATCATTTTTATCGATTTTTTTTGCCTAAGTATGCAATTAAAATTAATTGCTTTATGTGTTTTTATATGCTTCAATTTGGGAGATAGTACTCATATTCTGTTACCTTGATCTTTAGTGATCTGCAATTTTCAAGGTGACTCTGTCTTTTTATAATTTAGGGTAATAGCAAGTTCAGTGAGTATGTTTTTTAAAATTAATAACACTATTTTCTGAGCAGTTTTAGATTCACAGCAAAATTGAGAAGGTACAGAGATTTTTCCATACTCCCCATGACCCCTGACATATGAACAGCCTCCCTCATTATCAGTACCCCCCATCAGAGTTCATCAGAGTTACAGTTGAGGAATCTGTCTTGACAGACACATCACACCCAAGGTTCACAGTTTATGTTAGGGTTCACTCTCGGTGTTGTACATTCTATGGTGCTGGACAGATGTGTAATGGCATGTATACACCCTTGTAGTATCATAGACGAAATAGCTTCACTACCCCAAATATCCTCTGTCCTCCACCGTTTCATCTCTTCCTCTCCACTGGCTTCTGGCAACCATTGGTGTTTTTGCTGTCTCCATAGTTTTGCTTTTTCCAGACTAGTCATATAGTTGGAATAAAACAGTGGATATCTTTTTGAATACTTAAACAATAAAGTTCCATAGTAATTGGATTCTGTCATTGTAAATGTTATTTGTCCTTGCCTTTGTTTTCCTCATTTTTTTTTTTTTTCATCAGAATAGGAGCTGATGGCATATGACTTGACATGCTGAGAAAGCGTGATTTCTGTAGACATTTGCCACGTAATGGGGAGAGTGGGGAAAAATGGCATCATGCAGTACTGCAGAGCACTAACTGGACCATCGTGCTCTAGGGGATGGGTCCAGATAGACTCTAATGATGGGACGGGGTAATCTCAAGAGCTGGACTTTATAAAACTGGAATCACAAAGTCTTGCATACTTACCTTGCACTTAAAAAGAAGATCAGGCAGTGAATACTACAGGTGGATACATACGTTCCTCACTGGTTCTTTTCTTTTTAGGGATGAGCTTGAAAAGTTTATATTATTATAACATGGCTCATCTACAACTAGATGTTCTGTCATAAGAAATACCAGTGTTTTGCTTTACAAGAAGTGAAAAATAATTTTGTTTTCACCAGAGAGAGTTGACAACTGTTGGCACATTCTGGCAGCTTGAATGAGCTGATAGTTCTGTTCATATATATTTTTCATATCAGGTAGTTCTCGCTGGAAACCTGCCACCACCATGGCAGTGTTTCTTCTTAAGCTTCTCTCTGAATGAATGGTACAGCTCAGAGTGAATAAGCTCTTTAAGGGAGTGATCTTCCCAGTGGTTCTTTCCATGGGAGGTAAAATGGTAGGTGAATTTGAGCCTTGTTTGTGCTAGAGAAAACAGCTAGAACTAAGTAAACTTAACCAGCATCTGCCCCAGAAGAGGATTAGTGAGAGTGAGTACATTGATCTCCCTTGAGCTCTTCTCTCCACTGGCAGCTGAAAAGTCTTTGCAAAGATCCTTGTCCCTGGTCTCTTCCCTGTGTTTTACCATATAACATAGCACAGCACCCATAGACCTACACACCCAAATGTACAGTTTCCCCCCGCTTATCCATGGGGATATGTTCCAAGACCCCCAGTGAATGCCTAGATCTGTGGATAGTACTGAACCCTAGATATGCAGTGTCAGGATAGAAGGAAGAGGACAAGAGTAAAAGAGGGAATAAAGAATGTGGAAGGCAGAGAGTATAGGGAGTAAATGAAGGGAAAAGAAGCAGGTGGATATGATGGAGGGTGGTAAAATGAGATAATACTTCAGAAAAAGGAGGAGTGGGATATTAGGAAGGTGGAAAGAATATAAGGTGAATGTGGAGCACCAAAACTTATCAGATAAGACAAACTTTACTTGCCAACATGTGACTTGTGCTCTTAAGTTTGATTAGTTCGTCATAGTGTGGCTATACTGATGATTTTAAGCCAGTCAGATATTCTGGTTAGCAGATCGTGTGTGTGTGTGTTGGGGGGGGGGTTGGTATCTTTGATTATCAAAAATGAGGAAAACAATCACTCCTTAATAACTATATGGTGGACACAGTCATTTAAAACACTGATTCTGAAACTTTTTGGCCTGGAGTTCCTTTTATATGATTAAATATTATTGCCTAGAGGTAACTGACACCCTGAATTAAGCATTTATCATGACCATTCCCTTTTAAAACATTTTATTACATATCTATATGGTCATAAATAACATGTAGAATTTGTTTTCATGTCTTAAAAGTATATATAAATTGTTGTACACTCTACAAAGTTTGCAACTTTCTTTTCTCTGGACACATTACATTTTTGAGGTCAGTCCTTATTGACACAGGAAGCTCTGGTTTTCTATTAAATGACTGGATCTCAGTTAAAGTCTCTTCATAATGATAAATAAATAAATAAAATAAATAAAAATGATTGCAGATTCCAAAGAGCTTTTGTTTAAGTCGGTTGTGTCTTTTGATATTTACTGTTTTAGAAATAAAAGCTAAAATATTTGAAAAACGAGCATGCACAGCCATACATTCCAGTAGCTTTTAGAACTCTGACCCAGTCACCATTAGCGCTATGATGTTATGACACACCATGTCATGAAAAGCTCCACTGTACACTTGAAAGTGAACGAGAGTGAAAATGGCAAATAACATTTTGTATTATTTGACATCTTGGACCCCCTGCCTGGATCTTGAACTCCAGGGATTCTCAGATCACAATTTAGACCCAACATTTTAAACCACATATGTGGTTGTGGATAAATGCGCCCTTCATGATGAAATGGACTTTAAAGTTTCACTTCTGTGTTTTTGGCTTTTTTTCTTTCACTTGTCTTAAAAAAAATTTAAATCCCCACAATTTTGTTTATATAGAAAAAAGGAATGCATGTATATTATACATAACATATGTATAAAATATATATATATATATTCCTTTCTTGTGTCATGGTACTGTGTGCATGGTACTGTGTGCTCTTTGGATCTAGTGTGGTCCTACACTAGTCCTGTTTTTACATGGGAACAGTTAGGGCCCTTACGGCTCTCATTTTGCAAATAAATGTATGAAGTTTATCCAAGTATTTGAAAGTAAATTCTGAAGATAGTGGTGCATTGAGGAAAGACCATCTCATTATAATTAAAATAGTTTTAAAATTATATTTATTATGAGTTTTTATAAATCCTCTGTCTCTACAACACATACACATAGTGCTGTCATGTATATTTAAGCTTAAAATGGTTAGACATAAATTCTGTATATAAAAAATTTATATCCATGAAATATCTTAATGGAAAGCAAAATATGTAATAGAGACTGCTGAGTGAATAAAAGTAAGTAATAGTAAACAGTAAAAATGTAGAAAAGTGAGAGATGATAGTCACTTAAACTTTTCTGAATGAATTGCAGCATAGGACATATAAAATATAATAAGCCCAAATGCGTAATGTGTTTGTGGGAGAGAGCAGGATGTGGGACTGTTTCTGTGAAGAAAGCATGTATACAAGTTGGTCAAATTATTGTGTTATTTACATCCTAATAAATGAAAACTTCATTTTCGGATTTTTCAGATTGGCATCCTACTAATTTGACCGTTAGTGATAAGACTTGTCAGAAATCCAAGATTCTGAACGTTGATGATCAGTGTCCATCTGTATCACCATCAATGCCTGAAAATCAGTCAGCAACCAAAGAATTGAGACAGATGAACTTAACAGAACAAGAAAAGATGAACGTCTCGGGGAATGATAGTCTCCGTGACCTGTGCCAATCACAGCTACCAGAAAACAAAGAGAGCAAAGAAGGTAACAAAGAAGTATAGAGAATTCAGTCCTAGAGTGCCTCTGCTTGACTGCATAGTGCTATAGTTCTGACTTAAAAAAAATCATTTTCTGGTAAAATGTGCTTTGTGTTTACTTTCCTTTTGCACTGAACAGAATACCTTTTGGCAGGACATTTGTAAACTTTCTTTAACCAAAGCAACATCTAGATAACAGAGAATTAGGGGAAAGCATGGTTTTCTTTAGGAAGTAGGATTATATTTAGAAAGTAGGGACTATGTATGTTTAGGGACTAACATAGGATTATATTTAGGATAACTCAGTAGAGACCTAAAGATTGCTGACTCAAACACAATGTGATTTCTTTGCTTTATTTTCATAGCTCTGAATTCACAGCTGTTAGTTATAACTATATGCGCTATAACTTAAAAGGCACCTTCCCACGCCTGTAATCCCAGCACTTTGGGAGGCTGAGGTGGGTAGATCACGAGGTCAGGAGTTCGAGACCAGCCTGGCCAACATGGTGAAATCCTGTCTCTACTAAAAATACAAAAAAACTAGCCAAGCGTGGTGGTGCATGCCTGTAGTCCCAGCTACTCGGGAGTCTGAGGCAGGAGAATCACTTGAACCCAGGAGGCAGAGGTTGCGGTGAGCCGAGATTGTGCCACTGCACTTCAGCCTGGGCAATAGTGGGAGACTGTCTCCAAAAAATAAATAAATAAATAAATAAAATAAAAACACACACACACACACAAAAAACCAAAAAACAAAACAAAACACCTTCCCAAAGCAAATATTAAGTGACTTCCTATCGTTTCTATGAGTTTATGTATTATAGAATCGACTTTCCAAGTCAGTAATTAATGAGAATCATTGAGAATTTGAGACATAGTATCTTCTTGCCTGTGTCCACATGAGCTACCACCTTGTGTTAATAAATGTGTTCACTAGGGATGTTGGTTTTGGCATTGACAGTGGTCTATTACCAATGCACATAGGACCAGGGACCACTCTTGCGAACATTAATGTCCAAGCACCTTAAAATTATACATAAGGCTTTCATAATGTGACTTCCGCTCAGCTCTCCATCTTTAGCCCTTTCCCCTGTGTGCCCTTTCTCTGGCCTTACTGAACTGCTGGTCGGGTCCTGCTCACTCATCCCTCGATTGTAGGCAAATACATATACTCTTTCAGGCCTCTCTCCGCCATTTGTTGCTGCCTGTCATGCTCTCATTCTTTCTTACCCCCTACCCCTTCTAATTTAGCTAGCCTCACTGTTTAAGTCTCAACTTGGGCAGGATCTCTAGAAAAGTCATCTCTGATATGCTTTCTTTTCACTCTTTAAACCCTAGTGCCTAAGACGTAGCCAGACTCAATACATAATTGCTGAGTAAAATAGATAATGACTCCTTGTACAAAGATGATTTTCAAGATTGTTCCCTACAGTCAAGGAGCAAAGGGAATAGATGTTTAAAGCAATTGACAGTTTGGGTGGTGGAGATGCAGTAGAAAAATCAGCAAAGTTCTAGGGCAGCCCCAGGGAAGGAGATACCTAGATACCTGTTTACCTGGGGAAAGATAGCCAGGATCAGGGTCAACTTCACCTAGCAATCCATTTTTTATTTTATTGTATTTTATTTATTTATTTTTAGCAGTCTGTTTTAAAAGTTGTTTTAAAAGATGAAAATATTAATACATTTGTCAGAATATTACAGGGAAACATTTCAGATGTTAGGAAGAGGGTGTACACCGATAAAGGTGTCCACAGTCATTTTGGAAATCATTAATAAGGTACTATTATGAAGTAGAGAACAGTATGCAGCATTGCCTAATAATATTGCTACTGTATTCCAAAATGTGTTTTGTTTGTGATGGCTTTGTTCATTGATGCTGGGTGGAAGAATCTGTGAGTGGATCTTCAAGATGATTGTATTTCTTTAACCTGGTGGCATCTAGTGTCTCCCAGAAAGTGGTTTGTTGAAGTTTTGGAGAATTAGAAGTATTTCTTAAAGAAGTAAGTATCCACTAAAGATTAAGCTTCATTTAAACTCTCAATTTATGAAATAAAATGAAATGTAATTTAAAATCTGTTTTTATAAAGACTATGTCTTTTATCTAACTGTTCTAAGTAATTTAACTGAATGTTTGGATTTCACAGCAGAGCAAGACTTGGAGCTGACATCAGAGGAAGAGCAAGAAAGACTTAAAGGACATGAAAATAAGCAGCCACAGGTGTGGAAACATTTAAATTAAAATCTAAATTTCTGATTTAATACTGGTTTTTTTTTTTTGCTTTAATAATGTAAGATAGCCTAAATGAAATTACCTCTCAGACTAGCCTTTGAGAATCAATAGATCCTTACTTAATATTTAATTTTAAATACATTTAAACTAGTTATAAAACACAATATTGTTAGAATCTATCATAACTTATAATATTTACCCTTGGAGTAGAGGCAAACATTCCAGAATTTTGTTTGCTCTTCCATTCTTACAATATCCTTACAGGATAAAGAAGGTAACATCAATTATTGAATCATATTATTAAGTAACAGAAATTATGAACAATTTAACAGTGATGGCCACTGAGTTGGATTCATGGTTAAAGAGTAATCATGGCCAGTGGCTCAAATTTTGCAGTTTTATATTGCCAGTTATTAATGCCAAGGTTAAAGATGTACTCTGCCTTGTGGCCTTTCATTGACTTCAGAGTCTACGTTCAGTGAGAGTGGGGTGATGAAATCAACCCAACTGCCTATGAAGGGAATCGTACCTCGCAGAATGAGATCTTTGGTATTAGGGTGCAAACAATAACTTTCTAACTTTTTAGATGCAGAAACTTAGTAAATACTACCTTTAAAGTTTTAGTTAGTGTTATTAGGGGACCGTAGTATATGTTAGAACTGAGCTGAAGAAGATAGTCTAGACATACAACCCTGTGATGTTACATTATATAATTTGAATTAAAACTTAAGAATTTGCTTTTCTTTCTGATGGATGTTGATTCGGGCTCCTAATAATTTAAAGATTGCCTACACTCCTGTTAGTAATCTATAGAAAGAGTACTTAAATGTACTGTAGGGGCTCACTTTTCAAGTGAGGAAGCCTTTGTAACACTAGAAATCATCTGCTAATTCGTTTTTGATAGATTTAACACATAATGAATTAAGTTTATTCCAAACAAACAGTGACAAAGTTAAGTTTGCTGGTTCATATTTTTCTCCTCCTTTCTTAGTTACAAGCCAGTGATTTGGGAGTAGCTAAACCTAGATTAAAAAGTTTAACAGTTAAATTTTCATTTTAA
>NW_012110863.1:179544-182952 GCF_000951045.1 Mandrillus leucophaeus | reverse complement strand
TTTTTTATTTTATTGTATTTTATTTATTTATTTTTAGCAGTCTGTTTTAAAAGTTGTTTTAAAAGATGAAAATATTAATACATTTGTCAGAATATTACAGGGAAACATTTCAGATGTTAGGAAGAGGGTGTACACCGATAAAGGTGTCCACAGTCATTTTGGAAATCATTAATAAGGTACTATTATGAAGTAGAGAACAGTATGCAGCATTGCCTAATAATATTGCTACTGTATTCCAAAATGTGTTTTGTTTGTGATGGCTTTGTTCATTGATGCTGGGTGGAAGAATCTGTGAGTGGATCTTCAAGATGATTGTATTTCTTTAACCTGGTGGCATCTAGTGTCTCCCAGAAAGTGGTTTGTTGAAGTTTTGGAGAATTAGAAGTATTTCTTAAAGAAGTAAGTATCCACTAAAGATTAAGCTTCATTTAAACTCTCAATTTATGAAATAAAATGAAATGTAATTTAAAATCTGTTTTTATAAAGACTATGTCTTTTATCTAACTGTTCTAAGTAATTTAACTGAATGTTTGGATTTCACAGCAGAGCAAGACTTGGAGCTGACATCAGAGGAAGAGCAAGAAAGACTTAAAGGACATGAAAATAAGCAGCCACAGGTGTGGAAACATTTAAATTAAAATCTAAATTTCTGATTTAATACTGGTTTTTTTTTTTTGCTTTAATAATGTAAGATAGCCTAAATGAAATTACCTCTCAGACTAGCCTTTGAGAATCAATAGATCCTTACTTAATATTTAATTTTAAATACATTTAAACTAGTTATAAAACACAATATTGTTAGAATCTATCATAACTTATAATATTTACCCTTGGAGTAGAGGCAAACATTCCAGAATTTTGTTTGCTCTTCCATTCTTACAATATCCTTACAGGATAAAGAAGGTAACATCAATTATTGAATCATATTATTAAGTAACAGAAATTATGAACAATTTAACAGTGATGGCCACTGAGTTGGATTCATGGTTAAAGAGTAATCATGGCCAGTGGCTCAAATTTTGCAGTTTTATATTGCCAGTTATTAATGCCAAGGTTAAAGATGTACTCTGCCTTGTGGCCTTTCATTGACTTCAGAGTCTACGTTCAGTGAGAGTGGGGTGATGAAATCAACCCAACTGCCTATGAAGGGAATCGTACCTCGCAGAATGAGATCTTTGGTATTAGGGTGCAAACAATAACTTTCTAACTTTTTAGATGCAGAAACTTAGTAAATACTACCTTTAAAGTTTTAGTTAGTGTTATTAGGGGACCGTAGTATATGTTAGAACTGAGCTGAAGAAGATAGTCTAGACATACAACCCTGTGATGTTACATTATATAATTTGAATTAAAACGTAAGAATTTGCTTTTCTTTCTGATGGATGTTGATTCGGGCTCCTAATAATTTAAAGATTGCCTACACTCCTGTTAGTAATCTATAGAAAGAGTACTTAAATGTACTGTAGGGGCTCACTTTTCAAGTGAGGAAGCCTTTGTAACACTAGAAATCATCTGCTAATTCGTTTTTGATAGATTTAACACATAATGAATTAAGTTTATTCCAAACAAACAGTGACAAAGTTAAGTTTGCTGGTTCATATTTTTCTCCTCCTTTCTTAGTTACAAGCCAGTGATTTGGGAGTAGCTAAACCTAGATTAAAAAGTTTAACAGTTAAATTTTCATTTTAATTATTTGTGAATTTTTCTTTGTTGATACCTGTTACGTAAGGACAAAGCTGCTTTTAAAACATGTAGCCCGACAAAGAAGGCACCCGAGAAACAAAACAAGCAAATTAATCTTTCACTTTTGCATCTGCAGAAAATGTCTCAAGAAACGGAAATGGCTAAGGATTCTGATAGAGAGGATATACCTGTATATTCAATACTTCCTCATGCGCAAAAGTCTGAGGAAATGTGGATCGAACAAGATAAATTAGAGTGGAAAAACAAATTAAAACTTGTCACAAATGAGTTAAAGCAGAGGTTTGGTGAAATTCGTGAAACATACAAAATTCCGGTTTGTCCTGAGGAAGAGCCACTACTTGATAACTCTATGAGAAAAACACATGTAAAAGACATTCCCTTTAATTTGACAAATAATATACCTGGTTGTGTGGAAGAAGATGCATCTGAAGTGTCTGTCTCAGTGGTATTCGAGACGTTTCCTGAACAAAATGAACCCAGTCTCAAAAGTATCATCCATCCATACTCTCATCCATACTCTGGGTCCCTGGAACATGCTTGCCAGTCATCTTCTAAGCTTCATTTACATGAAAATAAATTAGACTGTGACAGTGATAACAAACCAGGCATTGAACATATTTTTAGTATGGATGAAAACTTTAGTAATGATGCAGGCATTAAGAAAGCAAGGAACCCAGAGGAGGTTACAGTTGAAATGAAAGAAGGCCAAGAGTTTGATTTGCAAATGACAAAAAACATGAACCAAAATAGTGACAGTTGCAGTACAAATAACTATAAAAGTCTGAAACCTAAATTAGAAAATCTGAGTTCTTTACCACCAGATTCTGACAGAACATCAGAAGTATATCTACATGAAGAATTACAGCAAGACATGCAAAAGCCTGAGACTGAGGTTGACAGGGTGGAAGAAATGTTCCTGGCTTTGAAGAAAGAAAACGTTCAGCTTCAGAAAGAGGTAGGGTTTTACTTGCTTCCACTCTTTGTTTTTCTCTGTTAATTATCTGGTCCATTCTGATTTTCCACTTAGGAATAGCTTATGAAAAGCATACAGTTCGGTTCTCTAAATCTGTAATTGTGTGTAGAAACAGATGATTTCTAAGTAATAGGAGTTTAGGAAAACTTTCTCGTAATCTTTGTTTCTTAATTGACGTTAAGTCTCTCTGTCAGTCTTCCACCTGGCATGTGGATTCTGAAACTCATTTAGCCATGTATCATGTGACCTTCAGAACCACGAGAGGCATCAAGAAAATTGCTCAAGGAAATGTGATGAGCTTGAGGGCTTTTTCCTTTAACTGACTTAAAGATGAGATGCAGCTAACAATCAGACGGGAATACAGTAGAAAGGAAGCAATGACTAAGAAGTGATATAAAAATGTATCTGGTGGTCATGGTGGCAAACACCTGTAGTCTCAGCTACTCGGGAGCCTGAAGCAGGAGGATCGCTTGAGGCCAGGAGTTCTGGGCCGTAGTGTGCTATGCTGTTCAGGTGTTCACACTAAGTTTGGCATCAATATGGTGACCTCCTGGGAGCGGGGCACCACCAGATTGGCTAAGGAAGGGTGAACTTGGCCCAGGTCAGAAATGGAGCAGGTCGTAAATAACTCCCATGCTGATCAGTAGAAGGATTGTGTCTGTGAACAAGCACTGCTTTCCAGCCTGGGCAACATAGCGAGACCTCATCTCTTACAAAAAAAAAAAAAAAAA
>NW_012110863.1:177296-179494 GCF_000951045.1 Mandrillus leucophaeus | reverse complement strand
ACGGGAATACAGTAGAAAGGAAGCAATGACTAAGAAGTGATATAAAAATGTATCTGGTGGTCATGGTGGCAAACACCTGTAGTCTCAGCTACTCGGGAGCCTGAAGCAGGAGGATCGCTTGAGGCCAGGAGTTCTGGGCCGTAGTGTGCTATGCTGTTCAGGTGTTCACACTAAGTTTGGCATCAATATGGTGACCTCCTGGGAGCGGGGCACCACCAGATTGGCTAAGGAAGGGTGAACTTGGCCCAGGTCAGAAATGGAGCAGGTCGTAAATAACTCCCATGCTGATCAGTAGAAGGATTGTGTCTGTGAACAAGCACTGCTTTCCAGCCTGGGCAACATAGCGAGACCTCATCTCTTACAAAAAAAAAAAAAAAAAAGTGTCCAGCCCTGGGAGCTACAGCAAATATTCCTGGCCAATGAATCTGTTTATTATGCTTTCGTGTTTTCAGGTTTATCTGTTTAACTCAAACTGTTGGAACTTACAATTCCATTGTGACCGCTTTAAATCTTTTTCAACAACAAGTATATACACTTTAACATATATATTTTACTGTATGTGGAATCATGATCTTTTATTTCTTTTTAAAGAAATCCCAGAGACATAGCGAGTCAGAGCCTTCCTTACAATCAGAGGATGCAGAGGATGCAGATGAGCTTTTAAGGGTCCTGAGCACAGATCTTGAATTTCTTGATTTGGATCAAATCAGTCCTAAGGAACAACAGATGAGTTCCCCTGCAAGGCAGCCCTTGGGAGAACTTCAGGAGATAACCCACCTGATGCCCCAAGATGAACTGGGACGAGAAAGAAGGGACTTGGAGCCAGAAAGCAGAGAGGAGGGACAAGAAAGGAGAGTATGTGACATCCAGTCCAAAGCAGGGATCTCCCGGCAGTCATTGATGTCCAGCACCACAGAGGACATTCTGTTTCAAAAGGATGAAAGTGCCTGGGTGTATCCCTTGGTAAGTGTAATGCTTTTAAATATCCCCCAGTGCTCTGAGAGTATTGCACAATAGGGCAATTTTATATATATGTGGGGGGGGGGAGGGGAATACCACCAGAAGGATACTTTTTAAACTAATAATAGACTTGTGTCTTTTTTTTGGACGCAGTCTCTCTGTGTCGCCCAGGCTGGAGTGCTATGGTACACTCTTGGCTCATTGCAGCCTCCACCTCCCAGGTTCAAGCAATTCTTGTGCCTCTGTCTCCCCGAGTAGCTGGGATTAGGGACATGAGCCACCACACCTGGCTAATTTTTGTATTTTTAGTAGAGAGGGATCTCGCCATGTTGGCCAGGTTGGTCTTGAACTCCTGGCCTCAGGTGATCCACCTGCCTCAGCCTCCCAAAGTGCTGGGATAACAGGCATGAGCCACCGCTCCCGGCCTAGACTTGTGTCTTTTAAAGTTCAGTTAAGAGCTCCGACTGGAACATGTGTGACTGAACATGAACTTGAGAGCTGCATCTGGGTTCAGTGGTGTTGCTCAGCAGACAGGAAATTCCAGACATAGTTTGTCTGTTGCATAGGGTGCTATGTCACGTGTGAGATTCAAGCTCCATTCTGCGCCCCTCCTCAGCTTCCTCCTCCCCCTTTCCTTCTGGCTTCCTCTCCCTCTTCTTCCCCTCCCCTCCCCTTTCCCTTTTCTCTCCTTCCCTCCTATCCTCTCTCCTTTTCCTGTCTCACATTGTAAACTTCCTCCTCCATGCCACCGATTTCACCCCTTCCCCTTCTTGCCTCACCTCTTCTGCCTTGATATCTTTTTATTTATTTATTTATATATTATGCTTTAAGTTCTAGGGAACATGTGCACAACATGCAGGTTTGTAACATAGGTATACATGTGCCATGTTGGTTTGCTGCACCCATTAACTCGTCATTTACTTTAGGTCTTTCTCCTAATGCCATTCCACCCCCTTCCCCCCACCCCACGACAGGTCCCAGTGTGTGACGTTTCCCACCCTGTGTCCATGTGTTCTCATTGTTCAGTTCCCAACTATGAGTGAGAACATGCCGTGTTTGGTTTTCTGTCCTTGTGACAGTTTGCTCAGAATGATGGTTTCTAGCTTCATCCATGCCCCCACAAAGAACATGAACTAATTCTTTTTTTATGGCTGTATATTATTCCATGGTGTTTATGTGCCACATTTTCTTAATCCAGTCTATCACTGATGGACATTTGGGTTGGTTCCAAGTCTTTG